>NC_056735.1:1199286761-1199379261 GCF_019279795.1 Protopterus annectens
GAACTTAAATAGCAAAGTAACTGCAGTGCCCTGCTACATTAGCTAAAAATAGGTATATTTAAATCAAGAAAATGATTAAGCAGGAATAATTTGGCAAACCTCAATTGCATTAACATTCACATAATCTTGTGCACAATGCTTCATTAATAAGAAGTTGTTTAAGTGAGCCTTTAAAGGGCTAATAGTAGGAAGGTTAGATATGGATTGTACTGTAGTTTTACTGTTTTAAAGAGTAGTGATACTGGCAGGCAGCTGGAATCCTTTAGTGAGGTGTAGTGATGCATACTACTAATGTGCTTTCATCACAATTTTTTATTCTCTGGACCTTGTATCCTCCAAGTATTATGGGACACATGTAGGACTAACTAATGGCAGGTTATTCAGGCTTGCCTGGACATTACTTGATATGCTGTGAGGGGAGCAGGAGAAAGCAGATGCAAGTCTTGTCCATATGTGTAGTAAAGATTAGGGACTTGGGGATGGCTGTAGTGTGAAGCTAAGATACCTCTGTTCAGTAACAATAGGAATGATATAATGAATATCTTTCAAGAGGAAGTGTGGTGGTGTTACATATTTTTGAGAAAAAAATACCTTAACATTAGACTTTTTAGAGCTGATTAGTAGTCTTGTTAGCAGTAATTTGGGTCAGTGAAGTTTTTGCTGGGTTCCTGAAGTCGAATATCATCAGCATACATAATATCCAGGTGATGAAGGGCAAGACGAAGGTCATTAATAAGGAGTGATCAAGGTAAGGTTTCTACTTTTGGGCCCAAAGGGACACCGGTATTGAGCAAATAATTTTCTGAACCTTTTCTAAAAATGCAAGTCTGACTCCACCAAAGTATAGGAAGTGTTAGCTTTTTAGATATCTGGTACACTTTCAACTTTGCAGGAAGCCACATTTTAAATGATCATTTTGAAATGTCTTTTTATCGTATGGGCTTCTAACATGCAGTCTGAACTAATTGATTTGGATTGCATGCAAAAAGTACCTCCTCTGCTAATATAGTTAGGAAGCATACACATTTTGCATCAGTACAGTTATTTAATCTTTTACTCTTATTTGCTGCAGCTTACTAGTGCTTAAAACGCATACGCCACTTAGGTGGTAACCATAAAGGCTTTTTTTTACTTAAAAGTTCATGAAAATATTCAGGAACTGGAGGAAAAGAATAAAGAAAAATCTTTTGGCACAGTTTATTTTATGTTTGTTTATACAGTGTCAGAGTCTACTTCTGTAGTCATTGAGTAGAAAGCATTTTTTATAGCAAGAACACTTTTTTTTTTTAAAAAGTAAAAAACAGCTTCATTTTCCTTCACTTCAATTCACAGATGGATAAACTAGAGTTTAAGCACTTAATATTGGATTATGATTTAGTCTTCTAATATATTTTATTAGAGGAATTAGTTCCTTAGTACAGCTAATATAACATGAAAAATTATGGTAAGGTATGAACAAAGAATGAAAATCCTGTTCAGAACATAAATGCGTCTCTACTTTTGGGTAAGCTGTCTCCATTCCCTGTGGTCAGCCATTCCATGCAGTTTTATTGTGTAAGGTTTGCATTGACATCTGATTTACAGACCAACTAGTGTTGTTGGAGTTGGTCATAAAAATGGTCTTTCAGAGAGAGACCAAGATAATCTGTAGGCAGCGTTAGTGTTAACGGTACAAAGTACAGAGAGGCTGCTGTCTAGCTGTTTTCCCAGATCTATTATAATGTTTCTGTGTTCAGTGGACTACCATTGATGTGGTAATTCATGGAAACTGGGTTTTTCCCAAAGGGGATGATGACACATTTTTTGGCATTGAGCTTAAGGCCATGGTTCTTACACCAGTCATTGGTCTCAGTGAGACTTTGCTGTAGGATGTCAACATCACTTGAGTTAATAATAGCTCCCAACTTGCAATCGTCTGCGAAGTTTGTCAGCCAGAGTCCCTTCGTGTTGGCATGGACTTCAGAGAAGTAGATACCAAACAGGAGAGGACCCAGGACCGAACCACTGTGGGTTCTATCTGTGAGCCAGTTTGCAACCCACCTAGTGATTATAGTGGTTGATGCCTAGCTTAGTGAGTTTTTCTATGATTCCTGAGTGGGAATGGTATCAAAGCCCTTGGCCAGAACAAGGTAGGCTGTATGAACAACCTTGCTTCCATCCACAGCTCTGATGACTGATTCAAAAGAAGTGAACCAGGTTGAGCAGGCATGTACCCTTCAGAAAACCAAACTGTGTGGGGTCCAGAGTTTGGAGATTCCCTATATAATGTTTATTAGGTCTATGATGATGCGTTCCATAGCTTTGCATATCAGACTCGTCAGGCTAATGGGGGTGATTGTTCCCAGGGTCTGTAGTTGCTCTTCCTTTGTGGGGAGGGATGACTGTAGCAGCGCACCATTCAGTAGGGACAAAGCCTGAGGTGAGGCTGTTATTGAGCAGGGCACGCAGGTGAGGTGCCAGTTCACTCTGTAGTTCATGTAGAACGCAGCCAGGGATATTGTCATGTTCCATAGAGGGTGTATTCTTTGCCTTGGACAGTGCTGTTTTAACCTGTGGAGCAGTAATACCCTGGCAATCTACTGGTATTGTGATTGGTCCTTGGGGGGGGGGGGGGGGTAAAGTTGTTCCTGAATCTGTGTTTCATTAGAGATATACAAGTGCTGCTGCTGGCCAGAGGCCAGATGCATTTAATCTAAGACTGAGGTGTAAAAAGTCATAATGTGGTAATTTTTTGGTCTACAAGGCATTAGGCAGAGTATGAAAGTTAAATTGATCAGTGCTGAATGTTTGTTGATGCACCCTGTCAGGCATGTGCCTAAGAGTAGCATGTTGAAATACATTGATGTTCATGATATTGATCACTGCTGCAATTGACTAAGCTGTATGGGTTACATCTTGCTAAGGGTATAAGATAGAGATATGAGCCCAGACTGTTTAACAGCTCAATCTGATCTGGCTAAAGTACAGGTTTCGCACTAACCATTTCAGAGCTTTCCTGCTGATGCTGAGTAGAGTGCTTCTCTGTGGGCTTTCAAGAACTGACAGCTTGTGTCGTTTGAATGCTTGGTAGTTAAGTTCCCTTTGGGTAAAACTCTTCCACATATTATATTTTTTACTCTTACTTTCCTATTTAGGAAGGTATTTTTTAAGCTAGGAACGTGTGTTTTTGTTGACTATCATGTGAGTTTACTGTACTTTTAAATGGGAGCACACTTTTGTTATTTACAGTTTAAAAGTTGTTTTAAACCTTCTGTAACTTTTTTTTTTTTCCTTTGTTGAAACTGTTTAAATTAATTTTGGCGGGGGGTGGGGGGTTGCTGGTCAAGTGTATTGGTGTTTTTGCTGTGTTTTAAATGGGAAAAACGTTTCTTTTAAATACTTTATATTTACTGGTTTGTGCTGCTTAACTGCCCCAGAAAAAAGCAACTTTTTCAGCTTGACCATGGAATAAACTACCAGTCCCATGGTTGGTTCTTCTTCCAGCTGCGTCTTCCAGCTGCTGCAAAAAGAAAGTTAAACAGACCGCCTTTGCCATGACAGTAGGTTAACAGTTTTCCTCTGCTGCAGGTGGGTGACTATGCTGTGGCCAACGTTGGTTCCTCAGACTGCTCAGCTTTGCCTTTTTCTCAGCTCTCTTTGATGTGTTGTACATACAGCCACTATGACTTTATTGTTTGGGATATACTTTTCTGAGGTGCAAGCCAAAACCAGTGGTCTGTGGCTGTCCAAGTTTGCAGATGACTGCAAGCTGGGCTCGGTCTTAAATTACCCTACTGATGTGAACATCCTCCATGAGGGCCTTATCCAAACTAATGACTGGTGCCAGAAGCATGGCATCAAAATGAATGCCAAGAAATGCATCATTATTCCCATTTGAGGAAAATGTTATCCCCACTAGTTATCACATTAATAACAATGTACTAAGCATGCAGTCAGTTGTGAGGGACTTGGGCACCCAGGTTGGTAGCAACCTGATTTTTGACCACATTGCCTTCGTTGCATGGAAGGCTTTCTAAATGCCCACCTCATAAATAAGGGTATTTCATCCAGGAACAAGAAGGTCATAACATCCTTGTACTCCTCCCTTATCAGGCGCATTATTTAGTACAATACCCCTTTCTGCATGTACCATGTCAAGCACATGCAGCAGTTGGAGAGATCACAGTGGTTCTTGACTAGGAAAATCCAGGGTCTCAAACACCTATCCTATACAGATAGGCTAAAAGCCCTGTCCCTCTATCCAGTCTCATACAGACTGCTCAGTGGTTACCAGTGTCAGACATACAAGGCCATTTCATACCCAGTCTTGATGGAGTTGCTGCATATCCGTAAGACCAACTCCACTCGCACAACTTGCATGCAAGGCCTAAACCTGGTCTGTGACCTTAATGGAACTTGTTGGCGGGATAGATTTATGTCCTAAAGACACCCCCATCTTTGGAATAGACTCTCTCTCCATGTCAAGCAGAATACCTGTCTAGCCTTCTTTAAGAGGAACCTGGATGACTGGATAGGAAACAGAAGAAATACCCCTGTGATCCCACCTGTGTCCCTACTGGACATAGGAAACAGGTGCTGACTTTGACCTAACATGGGCAAAATTCTTGGCTAGGCTTATAAGGGCCTCCAGACCAATAGCCTGGTATCGTCCTATGAACCAGGGGTTAGCCACCTTATCTGTGATTGCTGGCATCTGCTTAGAGGGCAAGGGAAGATCCACTCTCTTTGGCCATGGGAGAAGGGGTGCAGGGAAGGTGCTCCTGCTTAACCAAAATGTTTGTGCCCATCCCAGGCAAGCTGTTACTGCAGTAATCTATTTCCCCCAACTTTCCTGTCAAAAAGAATTGGAAAGCAGAACATTTATCTTCTGCACCAGTTTCAGTGGACAGGAGTAGTTCAAGTCTGCCTCAAGATTTTGAACAGGCTGAGTAAAATTACAGTTTCATTGACACAGTAAAAGCATAATAACCCTTTTTATAAGGTATTTTTGGTAAAAGAAAAAGGGGTTCCTCTTTTCTTGAAAGAAAAGGGGTTCCTCTTTTCTTGAAAAAATTCAAGAAGTTGAATCTGTAGAGGAATGTGATGGGACAGATGCAGGTTTTTCTCCTCAGATTTCTGATTCATACTTAGAGGAGATGATGGTATCTGACTCTCCCTCGGAGGGATTCTCTTTCTCTGAGACTTTCCAGAATGTGCCAGTGTTTTCAGTGTGAGAACTCTGAAGTTATTTTTCCACCTCAGAAAATATTATGAGCTTTTACAACTGGAATTCCAAGAGGCTTCACCCATTCCCCCCATTACTGTCAGCATTGGTGATTGTGTTGGTCCTAGCCTGTGGTTTCCCTGACAGCCAGCCTGCTGCACCTAAGAAAGCAGATAAAATGTATAAAGTTCCTCAGTATTTCAATTTTATACTCTCATCCCAGACCTGACCAAGCAGCTATAGCTTTAATTAAGCCAACTGCTGCCAATAATTTTGTTAATTATAATCCTTCCCCTTCTGACAAGGATGGCAGAACAACTGATACATTTTGGGAAAAAAATGTTTTCTACTGCAACTTAAATTTTTTTAGAATTTTGAGTCAGGCTCATATGTTAAAGGTTTATTCTGACTGAGAAAGTATGAGTAATGTTTTATCTGCATTTCACTTTGTGACAAAAAAAAATCTGCTTTGGTTGGTTTAGTTTCTTCTATTTCTCAGGTCACTGCTCATTATTTAAAGTGAGTGTATGACTCTGTAGATACTACATCTACGGTTGATGTTCTTCAAGGATGCATCTGCAGTCATCACATATGGGTTGTCCTGCCTCAGGCAGCCCTTCGGTCGGCCGGATTCCAAAGTCTGGGTCCGGCGTCGGCTGATGTCGCACTTTCCCCGACGTCACAGCGCCTGGGGTATAAAAGCATCAGCCGACGCCATCTTCCTCAGTCTTTCTTGCCGCGTGGTGCCCGAAGCAGAAGCAGTTCGCAAGTGCCGGTCAGCCAGCTCCTGTAATTCAGCTACCGAAGACTTCAAAAAGCTAAGTACCCCGTTGGGGACTCTTTCTTGCCTCAGCCGATGTCAGATAAAGTTAATAATTGTTTAACTTGTGGGAAACAAATACCTCATAAGGATTTCCACTCTTACTGCCTACCCTGTCTAGGCCCAGACCATGATGTCTCGGCCTGTTCAGCCTGTGCTTCCTTCAACCGACGCACTCTTAGACGTCGGGCGGAGTTTGCAGAGGAATTTTTTGGGGCTAGTTTTTCGTATAAGATGCCGTCGGAGACTCTGACTTCTCATTTAGTTAAGAAATGGAAGGACAAGGACCGACACACGCGGGCCGCGGTTTCGACTGAAACCATGGCCAGGCCTACCGCGAGTGTCTCGGTCTCAGCTGAAACAGAGTCCTTGGTACTTCCAATTACCGAAACCGCTCAACCGACTACCTCGGCCCCGGAGGCCCCGGCTGAGTCTGTTATTGAATTTCCAACAGAAACTGGTGTCCTGGAACCTTCCGACACCATTCCTTTAGACAAGTCTACACCAGCACATGGTGCAGCCAGGCCTCCTGCATCCATGTCCATTAAGGCATTCATGTCCATTAAGGCATTCTCCAGGGCTAAAGCTGCTAAACTCTCAAAAGCTTTGCCTCCCAAGGTTATCCCTCTGGGACCCTCTACTGGTTCACAGATTCTAAGCTTAGCAGAGGATCTTATCTCCTTAATTAGGGGCTCTCAACCTCATCCGGACAGGGGCTCTCAACCTCCTCCAGACAAAAGGCCCAGGGTTGAGCCCTCTGATCCCCGCTCCTCAGATGAGGCCTCTGATGGCTCTACTCTCTCGGACCACCAGGAGGAGGCTTTTTCGGCCTACGAGGATTCTGATGCAGAGGAATCTATTCCCTCGGCCTCCCTCCTGAAGAGTTTTCCTTTGGGGAGACACTACACACCATGAGAGAGCATTTCCAATGGCAGGGCCAGGAATTCTCTGATTCCAGGAAAAGATTAAGGACCTTTTTACATTTGCCTCAGCATAGGCCTTTAGCTATTCCTCCTGTTTTGAATGTCATTGATGATGTGTACTCTGACTCTAGCACAACCCCTGATTCTCTCCCTCTGGCTCCTGCCAAACCCGATAGGTACTACAGGGTCCCGGACTCACATCTTTACCTTTACAAGGCCCACTCTGCTGATCCAGAAACTATTTCCCAGGGCCCTAAAGGGGTTGCAGCTGCCACTGCTAAAAATCCTCTCCCCTCTGAAAGGGAGTCCAGAGCTTTAGAGAGATGGGGTAAAAAAGTGTATAGTTCTGCTACTCTTTCTATGAGGGCATTAAATTGTCAATTTCATATGATACAGTACCAAGAGTATTTGTTAGATGAATTGCATAAAAGACTGTCTTCACCTGACCCCCTAGACCGCAAGTCACTTCAGGATCTGGTACATAACTCACAACAGGTTAGCAACCATTTCTTGCAATGTGGTTATGATGCATTGGAAGCTTCATGTAGGTCAGCTATGACTGGCGCAGTCATACGTAGGCATGCTTGGCTGAAGGAACAATCTCTTCCAGACCATGTTAAAGCAAAGCTGCTGGATGCTCCTCTGGAAAAGCAAAAGTTATTTGGCTCCACGGCTCAGGAGGTCCTAAAGAAATTTGAAGAACAGGCAAAATCCGTACAAACATTCAAGGATTTTCTCCAAGTACAACCATCAAGATTCAGCAGGAATTGGCCTTCCAAGAATTGGTCCTTTCCAGACACTGAGAGGTTTCAGAGAGGCAAGAACAGGCGTGCCAGAGGTAGAGGGCAAGCTAGAGGCTCCTACAGAGGACGTCAATGGCAGCCTCCCAACCAGAGAGGTAATGCAGGACCTTCAACTGCTGCACAAGGACAGGCTCAATGACTTTACTTTGACACCGCCAACCAGGGCTCAGTTGGAAGCACCTTTGGGCGGAAAGCGTTCTTTATTCTCAGAAAATTGGCACAGTATTACAAGGGACAAATGGACACTACAAGTAATAGACAAAGGATACAGGTTTCATTTCCACACATTACCAAAAAGAAAGGGCATGCCAGACCTGCCACCGAATCAAAGGGCAGAGGCTTTGAAACAAATTTCCAGCTTAATGCAAATGAAAGCTATAGAAAAGGTTCCTCTCTCAGAACAAGGCCAAGGATTTTATTCCAGACTATTCCTTGTTCCAAGAAAAGAAAAACAATGGAGGCCTATTCTCGACTTGTCCGCACTGAATACTTATCTCATTGTGCCAAAGTTCAAAATGCTGACTCTACAGCAGCTCCTTCCCATGCTGGGCAAGGGGTCTTGGCTGGTAACTCTAGACCTCAATGAGGCATACCTGCATGTCCCTATCAGACAAAGTTGCAGAAGACACCTCAGATTTCTTGCAGGGTCCGAGCATTATCAATTCTCAGCATTGCCCTTTGGCTTATCTACTGCACCCAGAGTATTCACGAAATGCCTGGCATCAGTAATTGCACACTGCAGACTTCAGGGGATTCAAATATACCCATATCTGGACGACTGTCTTATACAAGCAGACAGACAACAAATTTTGGTAAAACACTTGAATTATGCCATCCACCTACTTCAGGCCTTGGGATATACAGTCAACTTTCACAAATCAAGAATTGTTCCATCCCAAAGAATAACCTTTCTGGGTGCAGATCTAGATACAACCACCCAAATGGCCTTCCTCACAGAAGAAAAACAAAGTCAACTACCAGATTACTTCAAAAATCTGACAAGACCAACCCAGCTGACTGCAAGAAAAATCCTGCAGGCCCTGGGTTACATGGCTTCTTGCATCCTTCTGATTCCGCAAGCAAGACTACATATGAGGAAACTACAATGGTACCTAAGGAGTTTATGGACTCGGCACAGTCACAGCCTGGAAACTTTGATACCACTCATTCCATGCCTTCAAAAGGAATTTCTGTGGTGGGCTCAAGCAAGCCAGTCAAACAGGGGTCTGCCTTTCATCAAACCAATAGCCAGCCAAACCATTACAACAGACGCTTCAGACCACGGATGGGGAGCGCACATAGAGGGCAGATGCATTCAAGGTCTGTGGTCACAAAAAGAGCTATGCATGCACATAAACCAAAAGGAAATGCTGGCAGTGATACATGCAGTCGAAGCCTTCAAACTCTTTCTGCATCATGGCCATCTGCTAATAAGGACAGACAACACCACGGTTATGTGGTACATAAACAAGCAAGGAGGCATCCATTCCTATCCTCTTTGCAGGCTGGCAATGAATCTATGGGAACTTTCCTTGAAACTCAATATACAGCTACAATCCCAGTTTGTGCCAGGGAAAGACAATATACTGGCGGACAGCTTAAGCAGAAATATCGTGGATGCACACTAATGGATGCTGCACCCAGACATCTTTCTACAGATAACACAATCATGGGGGAGGCCGGACTTGGATCTTTTTACTTCCCCCCACAATCAACTGAAGAAATTCTGCTCAAGGACATACCACCCACAAGCATGGAAAGTGGACGCCCTCTCTTTCAGCTGGAGAACTCTAACAGTGTATGCATTTCCACCTCTCCCATTAATGACCAAGGTTTTACTGAAGATCAGGACAGAGCAGCCAAAAGTGATTCTGATAGCTCCGGACTGGCCAAGACAGCACTGGTACCCACTGTTAAAGAGCATGTCACGCACAAAACCATGGCCTCTTCCTCTATGGCCACTTCTACTGACACAGCACAATTACAAAACTCTGCATTCCAACCTGAAAACCTTGCAACTAACAGCCTGGAAAATACCTTGACTCCTCCTCAGGACAAGCTATCCCAGAGAGTGAAAGATATTATTATGGAAGCTCGCCGGCCTTCCACAAGAAAGGCATATTCAGCAAAATGGAAAAGATTTCACATTTGGAACACCACAAAGGGCCTAGATGCGACAGTGATGAACATGACACATATCCTGAAATACTTGGCAGAAATGTTCCACAGTGGGCAGAAATGTTCCACAGTGGTCTGTCTTACTCTTCCATTAACATTCATGCTTCAGCAATTTCAGCAGAGTACAATACTGATCCACCTGTCTTCTCTCATCCTCTCCTAAGACAGTTTCTAAGAGGAATCAAAAACATCAATCCTCCAAGGAAACCACCTCTACCTACTTGGGACCTTAACTTTGTGTTGGAAAAACTAACACTGCCTCCCTTTGAACCAGCAGCATCTGCAGAACTACAGTTCCTGTCTTGGAAGACTGCTTTCCTTCTGGCCATAACCTCAGCAAGAAGAGTATCTGAGTTACAGGCCCTTATGGCAGTACAGCCATTCCTTATTTTTCATCAGGATAGAGTTTCATTGAGAACCAATCCTACATTTATGCCAAAGGTAGTATCCAGGGTTTCATTAAATCAAGCTATTCACTTGCCTGCCTTCTTTCCAAACCCACAAAACAAAGGGGAGAAACTTCTGCACACCCTGGACATACACAGACAGTTCGCTACTACTTGGACAGAACTAAAGGTTACAGAAAAACTGACCAGCTGTTGGTAGCGTATGCTGCTGGTACACAAGGAAAAGCAATTTCCAAACAGACAATTTCAAAATGGATAGGGAATTGCATTCGTTTTTGTTACTCCTTTCATGGAAAAATTGTGCCAGCTTACATTAGACCTCATTCCTCGAGAGCCACAGCCACCTCCACAGCCTTCTTAAGAGGGGTGGCTACCAAGGACATTTTAGAAGCTGCTACATGGAGTTCCATGCATACATTTGCAAAGCATTACAATTTACCTTTATATTCCAGATCCAGAGCAGGCTTTGCTACGGCAGTCCTGCAGGGCATTTTAGCTACACCATCCTTTACATAGTTCCTCCACCCCCAGATTGGCTATGGTATTCTACCCATATGTGATGACTGCAGATGCATCCTTGAAGGACATATGCATCTGCAGTCAGGTTTACCCTCCCTCCTTCCCCTCTGTGGTATTTCTTGGGTACTTACCCCTCTTATAGCTAGCTGGGGGGATCTATTATGGTGTATTTGTTTTTATATTATTGTGCATGTTTGGATTTTTAAATGCATCTCTCCAAATTTAGCCTTCCTTAGAGGGCACCTGGCATCTGGGGCAAGAAAAACTGAGGAAGATTGCGTCGGCTGATGCTTTTATACCCCAGGCGCTCTGACGTCGGGGAAAGTGTGACATCAGCCGACGCCGGACCCAGACTTTGGAATCCGGCCGACCGAAGGGCTGCCTGAGGCAGGACAACCCATATGTGATGACTGCAGATGCATACCTATCGGACATCTACATTTATGGTAGGTACAAAACTGTACTTTGCCACTGCTGAGGAGGTATTGCCTGGCTGTGTTCTCCAAACTTCCCAGATGTAAACAAATAAGATTTTTAAATTCTTCTTTTAATAAGAGATGTTGTTTTTGAACTCTGCTACAGAAGTAATCAAAAATGTGATGACAGAAAAACTAAGTAAAATAATGTAATTAAGGGGGTATGCTTAATGCAGGGAATTTCTCAGATTTTTTTAACTTTTCTTTTCCATGTGATTTTCTGTGCCCTCATCCGGTTTTGGTAAGAAACAAAATAAACAGTCTCAGCAATATGCTGGTAAGAAGACATTTAAAATGATTAGTACAGCATAAAAAAACAGAACAACTTTTACAGAATAAAACAACAGTTAAAAACTTCATATATAGTACGTAAACATTAAAGTCTGTTAGATTCAGTACCAGAACTGACAGTAGTACATGACAGGATGAGATTAAATCCAAGAACACAAGCCTTAAACAAAGAATGTATTGCCAGCATGAAATCTTGTGCTGCTGTTATGAGATGCAAACCACGATGATGCGTTAGTAATGCATAACAAATGTAAAGTAGAATTTCATCTCAGCACACTAAAAAAATGTGTCACCTGCTGGTCCCCATTAAAGTAGCAATAATAAAATTGTTTGAGCCAGACAATTTGAACTTAAAAAAAAAAGTTACAAAACACTTGTGCATACATATACAGTTATGTCATGGGAATCGCACAAGTTAAGAATACCTACGTGGAGCTGCTCACATTTTCTTAAATGGGCTAACTAAAAATAAATAATGTTAACTTCCCAAATAAAATTCCATATTGATTTTGTTGTACACATGTTAAAAACTGTAATTAAATTAATATTTGCATATTAAATATGCTGCATAAATTAACATGTACATATTAAAATGTTGAATAATATATTAAATTGCTATGTAAAATTCTGGAGTAAAATATTAAGTAATAAAATGTTTTTATTAAATTTCATTGGGGTTAAATCATCCGGGTCAAACTGCCCAATAAATATTCTCATAGACAATAAATGTGAATTTAGTTATGAAAGTGTATCCATTTGCACTGGTGTCAAATCGTCCTAGGTCAAACTGTTCTGCTTCCCTCAGGGGTAATGGAAACAGCTCATCCTTTCCTAGTTGAGAAAAGGTTTTTATTCAAAAATGTTTTTGGTGAAAAAGAAAATGCCTGGAGACCAGTTCTGGACCTCTCTCTCCTAACCCAGTGTGTGATGGTGCCCAAGTTCAAAATGCTGTCACTTCACAACCTCTTCTTCCTCCCTCGAGTTTTTCAGTAGGATGCTTACCATCATATTCTTATAAACAAGCAATGGATAACCAGACTTTACCCCTATGCAGACTAGCCACATTAATGTGGAATGTAGATTTACAGCACTGCCTTACTCTGCAGGCATCCTGCATTCTGAGAGAGCATAATTGTGTGGTAAACCAGCTCATCAGGACAAAGGCAGACCATCATGAATGGAAACTAGATCAGGGTGCCTTCCAAGATTTTACCCATCTGTGGGGAGTTCCTCAAGTTGGCCTCTTTTTGTACAATCTGCTGGCAAAATTCTGTTCCAGGATTCCTTGCTAGAAGGCATGGAAGATGTATGCCTTTTTTTTTCTGTGGAGAAGAATGTTCCTGTATGCCTTTCCACTGATATTCAGGGTACCTCTGAATATTCAGAAAGAATCCCCCATGATTATTGTGGTGATCTCCTTTTCACACAGGCAGCAGTACTTCCCCCTTCTTTTTCAATTGGCCAGGGGCAATTACCACAAGATTCCACACAAACTGGATCTAATCACACAAAAATAGGGGTGTTTGATGCATCCTGATCCCAAAAAACTTTGACTAGCTGGATGGCACCTTTTAGACACCTCTTCGCTGAAGACATGCAGAAGGTGCTAACAGAGGCTAGAAATCATAAATTAGCAAGTGGAAAAGGTTTTCTGGTTGGTTTTGCAATATTTCCTATGGCCTGCCTTACTCCTCAGAGTTTATTAGCCATTTCAGCATGTCTGCCCATGGATCCCCCTCTTTCAAGGCATTCTCATGTCAGAATGTTTCTGAAAAGGGTAAGAGACCTCCAAAAAAGCTGGTGACTCCTCCTTAGGATCTTAATTTTGTGTTCGAGAAGCTATCAGGTGCTCCATTTGAGCTAGTTCACCTGGCTGACTTAAGGTTGATTACATAGAAAACTGTTTTATTGATTGCTCTGACATCTACAAGAAGAGTATTTGAGTTGCAAGCTGTTATGAAGGATTAACCTTCTCATTTTCCATAGAGACATAGTTTGAGAACTAGTCCTTTTATGCCTTAAGTGTTATCAGAGTTTAACATGAGCCTAACTATACATATCCCTGTACTGTTCCCTGAACCTAAAACTGGGGCGAGAAAGGATATTAAAGGATACTTCATACCTTGGATGTCTGCAGACAACTCTGGTACTAGCTTAATGGAACAAAATCTTTGAGATGATTCTTATTCATTTCTTGTAAAGGTAAAAAGGAAGGACAACCTGTGCCAAAGCAAACAGTTTCCAGTTGGTTGTCTCAGGCTGTTACCTGTTGTTATTCCCACCACAGCAAAACTATTCCAGGCAGGGTCATGATGCACACTACTATGGCCTTAGCTTCATCTATGGCTTTCGGGAAAGAGTAGGGCTCTAAAAGTATTCTAGAGTCAGTAATTCACTTCCCTGTACATACTTTTACAGAGCACTACAGGGGAGTTTCTTTCTCCAGGTCTAGGTCTGGCTTTGCTAGATTCATTCTCTAGGTGCTTCTGGGTTATTCTCTTTCCACTTCCCAATTGTTCTAAGGTATGGTAATCTACTCGTATAGCTTAGACTACTGCAGCTGTGATCAATGTGATGAATATAGTACAGCTGTTTAAGTAATCTTACCGTAACAGTAGGTGTGTGAGTGATCACTGCTGTAGTACCCACTGCCTCCCTCTAACCCCGTTATTTTTTGGTGTGGTTTTTATGCCAGGATGTCATCCTCGCAGGGCATAGGCTACCTGTCTTAGTTGGTATGAAGGCTCTGAAGGGCTTAGCACCCAAACGTGTCTTAATGATTTGGGCAAGTGGAAGGTGCCCTGAAGCTTTTGAAGCTGGCCGGCTTAAGCTGCTGCAGCAGTGATCATTCGAACATCTACTGTTATGATAAGTTCCCTTACCATACCTCTCAACCCCTTTGGGGGGGGGGGGACAGAGGCCTAAAAATAGGGACATTTTTAAATAGTGGTCTTACAAACTTAAAAGTTGATAGAATAACAGGTTTTGCATTAGCATGATTTTTCTGAGGGGTATGAAGCTTGAAACTCAAATGCCTGTCATTATTTTCTGACTGCATCTTTCAATGATTTGCCAAAGATTCACCAGAAAACCACAATTTAATGAGAAACTGACCAAAAATATGAGGTAAAAATCTGTACAGTTGAGAGGTGTGTTTCACAACTCTACTTTGCCATTAATTTTATTTTTTCACTTTCAGCACAATCTAATATACGAGATATATGTAATGCTTCAGTTAGTGGCTATTTTGGGGCAGGCTGTGAATTATGGCAGAGGACATTACATTAATTGAGCACTGCTGAAAGATAGTAGATATGGCTAATTAGGGAGACGGTAGCAGAAGCCTGAAACATCATAAAGTTTAAATGGATGTAAAATTAGAGCAGTATGGAATAAAGATACCCAGAACATTCCAAATGTACTAGTAGGAGCAGGTCTGATTAAGCAATAACCCACGCCTGGGTGTGGGTAATGCTGGATTTTACCCACGGTTGGTGTGGTTTGGTCACTCTGGCAAAGCCCGAGTGGCCAAACAAAGACAACTGTGGGTAAATCCAGCATTACCCACACCCAGAAGTTGGTTATTGCTATTATACAATGACATTATTTAAGATGGAAAATACTTACTTTTCTTAAATAATCGCATTGTATAATGCCTTCATGCTGCCCTTCCGCAGCTGTCCGGTTTTCTGTGGCAGTTCTGATGTACTGCGCATGCGTATGCTTACTCAGTACATCAGAGCTGTGTGTAATCGCAACGGAGAAAGGAAGACTGACATTGCATTTTAAAAGATGTCTCGCTATGTTAAGAGTTTAACATAGCGAGATAGCTTTAAAAAAAAGCAACGGAGAAAGGAAGATCTCTGTTCCCTTTTTAAAGCTGTCTGGCTATTTTAAATGAGTTTGACATAGCGAGATATCTTTAAAAAAAGTAACTGAGAAAGGAAGATCTTCGTTGCTTTTTTTTAAGATATCTCGTTATGTTAAACTCGTTTAACATTGCGAGATTAAAGCAACGGAGCTCTTCTGTTCTCCGTTGCTACCAAAAACACAAAAAGATCAAGACTTGTACTAATGGAAAAAGTCCAGGCGACCAGACCTTTTCCATTAGTATAAGTCGGATTTACAAGGGGCATGCTGACCAATCAGCGTGCATGTTTTGGAATATTAATGGGGGGGGGGTCATTGTATAATAAAAATGTTTACATGTAACTCTGTAGTTGCATAGTTATAGGATAGTTTCTCTCTAGGTTTTGCCAAATGTTTTTAATACTGTGATAGGGATGAACCCCATTTCACAGCCAGGACATGGTTAGAATTCAGGAAATTAGTGTTGCTTCAGTCTTTGATGTTTACCAAGAATGCTATTTTTGGGTGCCTGCCATTCAGTCAACAGCACCATCGAGTGCTGAACAATCGAAGAAAAGTGAGCAAAACAGCCTTCGTCGATTGTGAAGTTTTCTTTATTGTCCACATTTGTGCATTGTTAGAGGTAAGTATGTTTAGGTGTGGTGGTGACGGGATAAAAGTTATCTGTGTAGTTTGGCAAAAGTTGCTTTGCATCTCCCCCCTTTTTTTGACTGTTCAGCACTTAGTAATAGTGCTGTCAATCTGTCAGTTATGTATCCACTCTTTCAATCATCAGTGCTACTTTTGTCCTTTTTTTGACTACTATACCTAGTTTTCTTGCTGTTTTATTTATTTTTTGAGTTTTGGAATTGGCCAATCCCATGTGATCAGTAACTCATTATTTTCAGTGATGCTTTGTGGCTTGTTTTCATTGGTCCTCAGCTTCTTGTATGCTGTAGGGGTTTACCCAATCCGCAGTACAACAGTCTTGGCACATTATTGTACCTTTCAGTATGCAGACCCTCAGCAATGAGTATGTTGCAGGCAGCAGCAAGATGCGCAACCGTTTCTACTTCAGTACTACAGAAGTTACAGTTGTCTATTTCTCCCGTTTTGTTCTATAGAATTTAAAAACAATGTATATGCAGCTCACTATCGTAAGATGCCATTTTTTTGTTTAAATTAATTTCTCCTTAACCATTCATTCTTCAAAGTTGGATCAACACGGTTTTCAGGAGCTCTCTATACTTGCGACTA
The DNA here is from genome assembly GCF_019279795.1 of Protopterus annectens. Taxonomy (NCBI): domain Eukaryota; kingdom Metazoa; phylum Chordata; order Ceratodontiformes; family Protopteridae; genus Protopterus; species Protopterus annectens. The sequence continues at coordinate 1,199,303,488 of NC_056735.1, forward strand.
TAACTGTGTTTTTTTCTGGTCCTGCTCTTTGTATTCTTTCTCTTGTTTTTGTTGGCGATTTTCTCCCTGACTCTCTCTTACTTCTGATTTGATTTCCATTCCCACTCCTTCTGCTCATCTTAGACTTTTTCACTTTGTTTTAGAACTTTTCATTTGTTTGGATCTGATGTTAAGAAATATGTTTGTATGTATGTAGTCTCATGATTGCAGACCTATACATGTCAGTTTTTGAGAAGGTTCATACATCTTCCAGAACAAGAGGTATATAATCTTGGAATGCATTGATTTTTAAATAACATTTGGCAAGCATCAGGCATTTTTCTTGTTTTCTTATCCCACTGATTTTAACTCTGTTTGGGGATAATCATTCACACCAAAGCTGTAAGAACAGGAATGCAAAATGATTTGTAAATTGAACTTTATTCCTAGATGTTTTCAATATTAGCCTTGTCCTTGGTCTTCCGGAGTATTCCTTACTAAGTTTTGTTCACATTTGTTCATGTTTTATTCCTGACCCTTAATCTATTTATAATCATCATCATCATCACCCCCCTTTTTCTCATTTTTTCTTCATGGGGTCGGGGTATTGTGCTAACTGTCTCCAGCTCTCTCTCAATTCAGTGCCACACTCCTGCCTTCTTCAACACTCATGCCTGACTGTCACAGATCTTTCACACAATCCATCCACTTCTTTGCTGGATGTCCTCGCTTCCTCTTACCTTCTTCCTCTCTGTCCCAAATCTTCCTCACCAGATTGTCTTCTGCTTTTCTGCATGTGTCCAAACTACCATAATCTGTTCTCTTTGCTCTTTTCTGCAATTGGAGCTATCTTGATTTCTGCTCTTATGTCCTCATTTTTTCATCTGTCCCACAGTGTGCATCCCACCACCCTTATCAGGCACTTCATTTCCATCACCTCTAGCTTCAACTGTTCTGCCTCTACTGCCCAGGTTTCTGTACCATACAGTAGTACTGGTAGCACCACTGTCTTGTACACCTTAATTTTTAGGTTCTTTGGCATTCTTCTGTCATAGACTACACCGGACAGTCTATGCCAGTTGGCTGCAGCTCCTCTGATTCTAGCTTTGACCTCCTCATTCAGTCTTCCCTTCTCCTCAACCACCTCTCCCAGATACTTTAAGCTGTTTACCAGTTCCACTATCTGCCCTTCTATCTCTATTCTCAGCATCTTCTGATTTCCCCAGTTTGCTGCCATTACCACTGTCTCTTATCTGTGCTTAGTGTCATTCCATATGCCTTCAGTTTTGCATTCCATTCTCCTATCCTTTGCTGAAGTTCTAGCTCTGCCAGTAATGCCACATAGTCTGCATACAGCAACTTTGTTGGTCTGCACCCTCCAACCTGTTTGTTAATGTAGTCCATCACCAGTTTGAACAGCAGTGGGCTCCGAGCTGACCCCTGATGTACACCCACTCCCACTGGAAAGCCCCTGTGTGAGGCCGAACACTGTTCATACTTGAGTCATTGAGTCCTTGTGCATAGCCTGCACTAATTCTACCAATGTGTCTGGGACTTCAAACCACCGCAGTACTGCCCAGATCAACTTTCATGGGACCTTGTCATATGCTTTCTCCAAGTCTAGGAATGCCCAGCTGGACTCTCTCTCTCTTGCTTCTTCTCAAGTATCTGTCTCACTGCAAACATCAGGTCATTTGTGCTGCATCATGATCTGAATCCAAATTGCTCATCTCCCAACTTACATTCTACTACTCTGCGTATCCATTTATCAATCACCCTCTCCGGAACTTTCATACAATGTGATAGGAGTTTGAGGCCTCTGTACTGCCCCCAGTTTTGCATGTCCCCTTTGTTCTTGTACACTGGCATGAGTATGGCTATTCTTCAGTCATCTGCGATACGCCTTTTTCTCCACACTGCTATGTGTATCCTCCGGAACCATTTCTCCCCTATCTCACCCAGCATCTTTATCATATCTGCTGTGACCTTATCTGAGCCTGCTGCTTTCCCTGATTTCATTTTCCTTAGTACTGTCCTTACTTCTAAGGTGGGCTCCTCCTCTTCTCTCATCATAGGCTATTTCTGGTGCAGTACAGCTTCTGTGGGGTTTTCTTCTTTCAGAAGCTGCTGCAAATACTCCTTCCATCTGCCTTTGATGTCCTCTGGACTGGTGAGTAGGTTGTTGCTTTCATCCCTTATGAATGGTGTCTGGCTATCTTCTTTATCTTTTTGTCTTTGCCTTGCAGCCTGATACAGTTTTTGTACCACTTACTGAGTCACTTTCCAGAAGTTGGAAGACCCTTAATTTATTCCCCAAACATTTATACTCTTCCCTCCTGTTCAAGTTTCCTTATATTACATTCCTTCCCAGGTTTATATTTTCTTGTGGTGCTGCAGCTTTCCAGTTATAAATGTTTGTTGTACATTTACCAAGCCCAAATATCATTTTATATCATTTGAGAAAGTTGTACCCATTTGTAGTTGTACTATCAGATGCTGTTTTGATGAGCTCTACAGGTTTAAATCATCCACAGAAAATGGATGGGATATCTTTGAACAAGGGTGATTTCTGGAAGTTTAGCCAGTTTAGTTTAGTCTGTTAAGTAACCATTGTATTGGATTGAAGATAACGCAAAACAGCAGTTGATAACAAAGAATCACCCTGGACTATGCTCTTTTGGATTTTTATTCCTATGAAAATAACTTGATCTTTATTATAACTGCTTTAAAGTGGTTTGCCAGTGTTTTCTAGTTACTGCAATGCAGTTGATCAGTGTAAGTACATCTCTCCAAGTATTCCATGATCCATGAACGTGGGCTGTATTGAATGCATTTTTTTGTAATCTGTCTGCCATACTCTGAGTTCATCCTTTATTTCAGCTCATTATTACAGCTTTGTTTGAACAGTGAATGAGCCTTTCTTCCATATGACTTTCTTATTACCTTTTTTTATATTGCCTTGATTTTTTTTTCCTTTTTCCTAAAGTATGTCTGCATCAATTCTAGGACATAATTTATGTATTTTTGGAAGGCAAGTTATTGGTCTGTAGTTCTTAAGATGGCTTGTGGCTTCACTCTTAAAGAATATATTTTTTACAGCTTTTAACCAGGTGGGTTTTTGTCTGGTATGTAGATGCAAGTAATTTTTATTCTGCACTAAATTTTTGTATAAAGATGTTAATACCTTTAGATAGATATTGAGCACAGCATCTGGATCTGGTGTTTTCTAGTTAGCTTTTCTTAATTTTGTCTCAATATTTCTGGCTGTAACTTCCTCCCATTTCATATAATTTGTATTGGCAAACAAAGATACCACAAAGGCACAGCACAGCAGAGCATTAAAATACTTGAATAAAACAAATAATAAAACAACGGTAAGCGCTTTCACACTTGGCGTGCTTCCTCAGACCATAAAACATGAACTGAAGACTCCCACTTTTATATAATGCTATCAGTCAAGCAATTAACAAATTAAACATCAGTCTCAGCACAAAATCCAATTATTCAATGGTGATATTAGGAGTTTTACTGAGTTTAGAGAATTACACTGGGTTATTAATTTACAAGCTAATAAGACACCGAGTATTAAGGGGAAAGTTTCTCTAAGACCTTATCTTAAGAATAGAGGTCTCCACCATTATATAATTGGATTTTGAGCTGACTGATATTTAATTTATTAATTTGTTGATTGCTTGATTGATATTATGTAAGTGGGAGTTTTCAGTTATGTTTTATGATCTGCGGAAGCACATCAAAGTGTGAAAGCGCTTGCTGTCATTTTATTATTTGTTTTATTAAAGTATTTTAACGCTCTTCCGTGCTGTGTCTTTGTGGTATCTTTATTTGCTGTTTATACATATATTTTTACCACTGGCACTTTCTGAGTGATTCATTCTTTTGCCTGATAATTTGTATTCGAGCTTCATACTGTTTATTTGGGTACCTGACAAATCTTCGAATGCTCAAAATTTCGTATGTTACATGGTTGAGACCAAACGTTCGAAATTTTAAGTGTTCGAAGATTGACTTTCAACGGCGCTGTAAGGTGCAGATAGGGAGAATTTCCCTTTTGTGCACTGAAGTGCGGTCTCAGAGTTGGTATATATACGTAGGGGGGGGGTTGTGTAGGTGGGGGGGGGGCTTGCACCCCTGCCTACGCTTTTAAAAGTGTTTTTCTCTTTTTTTTTTATTTGATGTTCGAACATCCAAATGTCGAATATTTGGTCTTGACCATGTAATGCTCTACATTTTGGATGTTCAAACATTTAACATAGACCCATTTATTTTAACTTCTCTTACCATTTGTTTGGCATCTTAATTTTCAACAGAATCCCCATAAATGCTTCTACAAAAATGTACCAATTACTTCTTTTTTACTTCTGATACTGTTGCTTTTGATTTGTTTCCCGATTCTCTAGAAAATATTTGAGTCAGTGATTTGATTTACATTTGTGTACATAACTTCTAAGTTTTTGGCTTGTCTTAATATTTTTAGTTTATTATTGGAAATAGTATATCATAAATCCTGACTTATTTTGATATTGTATAGAGCTTATCACTTTTTAGGAATCGATGATCTTTTCCCTTTTCTGTGTTCTTATCTTAGTTGCGTTATAGTTTTCTACATTTGATGATTTCATGGTAGCATTCTGTTTCCCTTCTTTTCTTTTTCTATTTTACAGTTTTGTGATAACATTTTATCTGTTTGGTTAGCTGCATGGTACTGTATTTGATTTCTGTTAATAGTCCCAATTACTGTGTTCTTTTATTTTAACAGTCTTGTAACATTCTGGGTCGTCTTCACTTTCTGTAATCTGTCATTATATATATTTATTAATCTCTATTAAATCAAGCCGGTCTTCATTTTAATAATTTTCTTACTGCTTGAGTGCATACTCTTTGCTTTTTTTTTCATTAGCCATCATGCTGTGATATTGCTTGTGTTGGTTTCCACTGTTTCCTGCTCTTTCCTTGATAAGTAAGTCTAACTAGGCTTTCATACAGGTCTCCTACAAAGGTTCCAGAACACCACCCTATGGCATGTCTTCCTCAAATGTCTCCTACTTCCTCTGCTGCTGATCCTTCTCCTGGTGGCTCATTGGCCCATTATGTTGTGATATTGCCTGTGTCAGAAATCCTTCACTTTGCAGTTGTCTTTCAGTTTGATTTCCATTTGTGTAATTTCCACATCGCTAAACTTTTTTCCAGTAGCATTCCACATTTGTGAACTCATTTTTTATTGTGAAAATTAACATATCCTGGTGAATTTGTTTATATTTCTCTTGAAATATCGTTGGACTTGCATTTTTATATTGGCCTGTTTGGCTTTCTTTTGTCCATAAATATTGTACCATGTCAGATGTCTCTTTTTTTTTTTTTTCTTCTTCTTTCCAGTGACATCTATAGATCTAGACCCAGACCCCTTGTTTATAAGCTGTGCACTATAGAATAACTTTCTTACAACAATAGACACATGTTTGTCAAAAGTTAGGTCATTGTTCACATAAGCTTCCAAATCCCGAACAGCTAGGTCAACTCTTAGGGACATGTCAGTGTACTAGTTCCCTGGGGTAGATGACTTCACAAAGGATGTAATAATTCATATTTTTTTGCGTTTAGTTTTAGTCCTTGATTTTCGCACCAGTTATTTATTTGAGACAAAGCTGCCTGCAGGATGTCTAAGTCATTTAGGGATTCAATGACTGGTCCTAGCATGCAGTCATCTGCAAACTTTGTACAGCCAGAATCCTTTGGCATTGACTTTTACTTTAAACTGTAGATGCCAAACAGGTGAGATCCCATTGCAGATCCCTGGAGGACTCCACTGGTGACTGGTCTTTTTGTGGATGTAACTTGCCCTATTTTGATTGTCAGAATCCTATCTGTGAGCCAGTTGGAAATGCAGCAGGTGACATAAGACTTTTATTCCCAGTTTATTTAGCATTTCTACCATGCATGAGTGAGGAATTGCATCAAAACCTTTGCCCAGGTTGAAGTATGCAGTATGTAGCATTTGAATTCATCCATTGCTTTGTTGACCTTTTCAAAATTTCCACCAGGTTAGGGATGTCATTGCCCCCCTTTACTAAGCTCTCATTAGGCCAATCATTGAATGTATTGCCCCTTTTACAGAAATACCTTACTAAAAGGGTACAAGGCCTAAACAACATGTCCTACACTGACCAACCTAAAGCCCTGTCACTATACTAGGTATTTACAGACTGCTAAGAGAGATTACCTGTGTCTGGCATACGGGCATGCTCTTGACCCATTACTGATAGATTTACTGCACATCATTAAGTCAAGTGGCATCAGAAATACTTGGTCTAGGGATCTAAACCTATGGTTTGGAGGGACAGGTGCATCTTGCAGAGTATACTGTTGCTGTGGAACAGATTCCCCACCCACCCACATAAAACTAAGTTCATCCCTGTCCACTTTCAAGCACAACTTAGATATATGGATGGGAAAGAGGAAATTTACTCCAGGACTGCCCCCTGTTCTACCATTGAACAGAGGTGGCTCCTAAATGCTTTATCCCATGCACCGGGTTCCCTTCAAGTTATCTATGGTACAATGCCAGTTATTCTCATTAAGGGCAACATATAATTAGTTACCATGGGATGGGTAAAGCCAATCTATAACCAAATGAAGTAGGTTATTCTGTGCAAAAAAAGGGAAATTGGGCACACTGTTTAAACTGATCAAGCTAGAGGGCAAGTTACATTCATCCAGAGACAGCTCCCATTCCCAAACGGTTACATCCATTTTGCTATCATCTGATTGTAAAAACTTCTTAGCTCAAGAAATGGGACAAAGCTGAAAAATAATGAGGGACAAGGGCCCAGAATCCGATATGTACTTTTTTTATGATAGTGCATTTTCTGAAGGATATGATGTCTGACATTCAAATCTCTTGTTAATATGTAGTGGCTATAGTCTTCATTGATTTGCTAGAAATCACGTATTTTATAAAGAGCAGACCAAATATATGCGCAAAATCCGGGGCATTCTGTGACATAACAGTTTAAGGCTATATAATTTCACCTTTAACATAAGTTGCAACTGATCCAGTGAATTTCATACAAATGTACTTAAGCCCTGCAAAGCCAGATAGTTAACTCAGCAGATCACCAGAGGATAGGTTGTTTGATGAGTAGACTCTTTCACATGCATATCTGCTTTTTTAAAACTACACTGCCATAGGAAGATGTGTACCCTACTGACCAACCTCCTTGTATTTGTTTTCTCCACGCCTCCAGATGTAGTGACACAATTTAAAGATCTCTTTTTTACACGTCCAATGAAACCTATACATCAAGTTACTAGCATTCCATTCACCATAAAAAGACTACTCATAACCCATGTTACTGTTGCACCTGCATTTAAATGCATCATCCATCATTCCATTTCCATTGCACCCCAAAAATTGCTTCCATATTTCTCTCTCTCCAATTGTTTGCTTCTTTTTTTCTGTCACTATCACCTGCTTTAATGTACAGCTAACCAATAATTCATTCAAGAGAGGCTGCTTCTTACCTACTTCAACAGATGATGTAAAAAGTTTACAGCTTCTCCCATGGCATCTGGTTCCTCTGTTTTTCAGTGATGACTGCCCATAAAGTGTATCTAGAAATTCTGCCTCCCTCTCTCCTCATTTCATTCACCAGTATATCCATTTTGTATTATAATTTTGAATTTGTAAAAAGTATGGTATCCTTGCGTACTTTTACGCAAATATAGTGTAGTGCAAGGGTACATCATCATAATGTAGCCCAGGATCTGGTACTTTTAATTCACCCCTTTCTTTCAGCAGTATTAATTTAAAGTAGTGGCCTCAGAACAAAACCATTCACAACGCATTTGTGAGATATATCTCAGATATGGGTGGTGGTCGATCCTGTTAGAGTGAAGGTGCAATAGGAAAGATAATTTGTAAACCACTGAATGTATCATTAGAGAATACTATTTGACTGAGTGTCTGAAGTAGGACTGGATAATCGTTATGTCGAAGGCTTTACTAAGATCTTGAAAGATGGCTCCAGTTATTCTGCCTTGTTTCTTGTTGGAAAAGATCTGATATGTAGGAAAGAGGATGGCAGTAGTAGTGCTGTAACTGGGACTGAAACCATGTTGTCATTGACTGAGAATGATTTATTTGGGAATATATTCAAGAATTTGATTGCAGAGGATTTTTTTCAAGAATTTCAGCGAGAGGACAGAGTTTAGACGATAGGACGATAACTGATAAATGTGAAAGGAGAGCAGTTTTTGCTAAGGGAATAACAAGAAGAAGGTTGAAGCTGTGGAGAAGTATGATACTAGTGAGGGTAAGCTGGAAAGTGAAGGCAAGAGGTTTGCATAGTAAATAGCTGCCAAACCTGAAGATATCTGAATGAGTGGAGTGAATGGAAGGATTATAAGAACAGTCAGTTTTCTCCAAGACTTTTTCAGTTGCAGCTTTAATAACCTTAAAATAAAAAGTGGGGTACTGTAGACATTTGTGAAGAGGGACTGAGGGAATATAATAAGGAAACTGGAGAATTAAGTGTTGCAAGTATAAGGTGGGTTACTGATTTATTTTTTTGTCTTTGCGAGGAGAGTTGGAAAGTGTTTGAGTGAATAAGAATCTGGATAAAAGAGCAAAGGTAGAAGATTTTTTACACCCTTCCAGAACTATTTTGGGATGATTTAATTTTGTGCTTTAAATTTTCCTGCAGTATTTAGATACATAGTAAATGTTTTTTCCCCTTATACAGGACGTGAGTGTGGGATTTGAGGAGATGACTAGACTTCCGTGTGTGTGAGGTTTGAGCTGTGTCTGGGTGTGTGTGAATGTAAGTGTGGTAGTGAGGTTGTGTTGTGGTGGACATGCTTCTGATATGCACGGGTAGGTGCATGCAATGTGTGTCATGCCTGTGAGTTTTGTCTCGTATAGTGTGTGTGTGTGTGTGTGTGTGTGTGTGTGTGTGTGTGTGTGCTGCTTGGATGTGTGAGTGAATGCTGGTAGGTGCATGGTGATTGGCTGAATGTGCTGTGAACGTAGTGCAAGACAGATTATTTTTGTGATAGTGCCCTAACCTTGAAGTTTGTGTACCTTTAGAGGTGGTTTTATTAATTTTAGTAGTTTTACCCCATACCCCCCTACAAAATCACATAAACTACTTGCTTGTGTTTTAGTCTGTCAGAATGTATGAATGTTCAGAATTTCTGGTTTTGTTCAGCTTATGCCTTTGTCAACTTTAATCTAGTTTCATTGTAGTGTAGTGTCTTAGTAGGAAGATTAGTTTCTGTGAGATCATGGTATCTGTTGTATATTACCTGTGGTCACAGGATAGCCTGGGCCAACGCCCCCCCCCCCCCACACACACTTGCGTGATTGGATGTCTGCTACTCACTCCCATCCTTTCCCTCTGTGTCCTCTCTCTGTATCAGTCATGCCTGTTCTCAAGCACAGGTCATCTGGGATACAGTGAGGGCTTTATTCCAAGATTTGCATTGACTGCCAGTTGTAGCCAGATCTTTCTGTAAAATACTGACCCTCACGTAACAGACCCTTCACATTCTTGGTCCTGTCTAACTTAAGGGGTTACTGAAGTAGTGTGCTGTGGCTATGCACCTCAGGTTTACCAAGGCCGCTAGGTTTACCATGCAGTGAGCTTGAAACTTTTGTTATGCTGTCTTTTTTTATGCATGGCACTAAACCTGTGTAATCAGCGACCATCCTTGATCAGGGTGAACATTGAGTTCTTTGAGTGCTGTTAATTTTCTCCAGTTTAGAAGAACACAGGGACACATTTAGCTATCTTTGGATGATTTTATTTTTTTTTTTTGCTTGATCTGTTTCAGCTATTACTGGTTTTATTCTTTGTAGTTTTTACTGTCTATTGTTACTTCTTTTTACCTTGTATGTATATTTCTTTGACTTGGGATCCAGTCTCTAGTACTCAGGATGTGGACAGATTATAAAAGGTTCAGGAATTGTAGTTAGGAAGGGGCTTCAGTTGATAGTGAGGGCTGTCATCAAATTAGTGATAGACTCATGGCAGTCAGCTTCTAGAGTATAAGGATAGGGCAGTGTTCATAGTATCAGCCTATGCTCCACAGTAAGATTGACAGCGAGGAAAAGAATGCATTCAGGCAACAGCTGCAGGACCTACTAAATAAAGCTGGACAACAGGAGTTGGTGTTGATAATGGAGACTTAAGTATATATGTCAGGACCCAGATAGAACAGGATTTGAGGACTGCCTGGGTCCACATTGATGGGGCAACGAGAATAAAGTTAGTGAGGCCATTCTAGACTTCTGCCTAAAATGGCTTGATGGTGGGCAATACGTGGATTAGCGAGAGAGAGAGAGTCATAAGATCACATGCAAGTCAGGTGGAGTTCCCAAGGTCACTTAGGTAGAATCAGTGATTGAGAAATAATCCCCAGTTTAATGGTCAGCCCACAGCATAAACTGCTGGCTGCCACAATTGGCTGCAATCAGTGGTCAGAGAAGACTTTAAGGCCAATAGAAACTAAGCTGAAGACCTGGAAGCTGACTGGAGAGAAAGCACAGAAGTTGAAGAAAATATTCTGCGATCTAGCACCTTAGGAAAAAGAAGTAGGTGGAGTTGAAGAAGGGCAGTGCCTCAAAATAGTTTGTGCAAGGACTACAGGGCAGGTGTGTATCTGAGCCAGGTATGGAAAAAGGATATACATAGAATGCAAAGTCCAGAAAGTCATCGAAAGAAAGGAGTGCAGGAAAAAATGGGAGGTAGAAAAGATGGGACCAGGCTAAGGAGGAGTACTGGTTGGCTAACAAAGATGCTAAGGGAGCAGTTGCAGTAGCGAAGAACAAGACATCAGAGGCACTCTGTCAGCTTCTAGAATGTGACTCTGTAGATGGCACAACGAAACTTTATCAGGTTGAAAGCAAAAGATAGAAAGATAAAGACCGTCATCACGGCATCCTTCATAAGGGATGCCAGCAACAATCTGCTTACCTAACCACAGGACATCTAATGCGTATTGAAAGAGTAAATGAGCAGCTGATGCCCCTGTCCAGCAGGGACATGAGTGGAATACCAGGGATGCATTTTCTATTTCCCATCCAGTTATCCAGGTTGCACTTAAAAAGAGGTACCAGCAGTTTCTGAATGAAGAAAACCCCACAGAAGCTGTACTACCCGAGAGACAACCTACAGTGAAAGAGGAGAATCCCACCCTAGTAGAGACATGGACAACACTAAGAAAATAGTCAAAGAAGCTGGCAGTTTCAGGTGAAGTTACTGTAGATATGATCAGGATGTTGGTCACGTTGGGGGAGAAATGTCTCCTGTGGGTATTCATAGCAGTATGGAAAGAAAGGCGCATCACAAATGACTGGAGAATAAACACATTAGTGCCATTGTGTACAACAGCAAAGGGGACATTAACAACTGTGGGCAGTATAGAGGTATCAAACTCCTGTCACACTGCATGAAAGTTCTGAAGAGGAGTAATTGATAAATGAATATGCAGAGCAGTCGAAATTAAGATGGAAGATGAGCAGTTCAGATTAGGATTTCTCACAACTGACTTGATGTTTACATGTCCATTTATCAGTCACCCTGTCCAGAACTGTCAGGCAGTGTGACAGGAGTTTGATGCTCCTGTACTGTCCACATGTCCCATTTCTTGTACATGGACACAAGTGTGCTTATTCTCCAATCATCTGGGATTATGCCTTTCTCTCCACGCTGATATGAGTATGCTCCTTTATCTTAACCAGCATCTTTATCATATCTGCTGTGGCTTCATCTGAGCCTGCTGCTTTCCTTAACTTCATTTTCCTTAGTGCTATTTTTACTTCTTCTAGGGAGGGCTCATCTTTTTCTTTGTCGGGGGCAGTATGGCTTCTGTGGGGTGTTTGCAGTTCGCACTCAAGAACCTAAACAAGTAACAAACTATAAAAACGTTAAACTTGCTGCAGTGCTTGAATGATAACCGACCAAATAAAACCAGGAAAGTCTTTATTCAAAATGTTAAGCACTTTCGTTCATTATTAGAACTTCTTCAGAACATTACCACTCCATGTAAAAATCACATTTGAATAATGTGAATTCAATGTCGTATGTTAAAAATGATCCAAACAATTAATCATTGATTAAAACCAATTTAAACAGCATAATTTTTTTACTTTCAGTACTGAACTAATAGATCAAGCTTCATTTAATCTTGGGAAACTAGTCTCTTCCAACCTCAACTGCCTCTTCACACTTCTCGAAATGTTCATCATTGATTTTTCTAAGCTATGACACAATCGGAATTGCTTAGGCGCATGGTAAGGCCTTTCTGTGTCTAATAATGGTGGCTGCCAAAAAAACTATTAGAAAATGGAAATCAGAGTCTAAACCAACTATAGTAGAAGTAGTGAATATAGTAACAGAGATCAAACAACTGGAATTGGCATCTTTAGAAATGGATAGGAGCAAACTACATAGGAAAACCTGGGAATTGTAGGAACAATACATACAAGGGAAGTGTGAGGTTTAAAAGGCAGCAGGATTTAAATGAGCTGTGCAATGTCTGACTGAAAAAGATTGGGTAGATTATTAGTGATGTATAATGTTTGCACCTGGCAGTGTGTTAGTATGATTTGTGATGTAAAATGCTTGCAGCTAGGATTGTATCGGTGTGGTTTGTTTTCATTTGTATAAATGTATGATTGCCTATGTAGTAATTAATGGTTTAATAAAGATGTTTCTTGTTTACATAAGTTATTCAATTCTTGACTTTTTTAATGTTGCTTAGGTTATATGATATATAGTAATGTATGTGAAGTAAAATATGTATGTTATAGTGCAGTACTTATAATCAGCTTGTGGGCATTACAGGCAATGTCTATAAAGGGCATTGGTGTCCTTTTTCCTGTTTATATCGTATACATGTTCATACACCCTCTGCCTCAATGGAAGCTCTGTCTTACCCACGTAAAATTAACCACATACCTTACAATGAGCTAAATAAATCACTCATTTAGTATGGCAGTTAAAACGTCCTTTTGGATAAATTGACTTTTGGGGACTCAATCACAAGTTTGTCTTGTTTATACATAGAATATGTCTAATACATAGCAAACAGAGCATTCACTGAGGCAGAGGGTTAACAAACATGTATACGATATAAACTGGAAAAAGGACACCAATGCCCTTTATAGACTTTGCCTGCAATGCCCACAAGCTGATTATAACTTCTCAGTAATAGAAAAAGTGGTTCAGCAAGAAAGGGGAGGTGACTGGGAAACAAAGTTAGACTCTAGAGAGCTTATTTGGGAATTACAGCTTGATGCTTGTGTCCCTCTTGGCTTAAATGATCACCTTTCACTAGTCCCAGCTCTTAAGTTAAGAGCAAACAGAATGTAGTAAGTAGCGCAAAATACTATTTTGTAGTATGGGACATTTCTTGAAATGTATATAGTTTTATGTTTTTGTATTTGTGTATTACATATGCAGTTCTGATTTTAAACCTAAAAGCTTTTTAATAAAAGTTTTGCTTGAATATAACATATATACAATACAATGCATGTATTTTTAAAATGTTAAAATTTTTAAACATGTTTCTTTGGATATTTAAGATATGGAAGGGTACATAAGTGGTGTAATGCAACAGCCAGTTAGAGAGGTGTTTGGTATTTTTAAGTGGTAATAGATTCATTGTCAGGTAATTCTGAAGAAGTAAAAACAACTAAGAACGTAAACCAGCAACTGCAGGAGCTGTATAAGGAAACGCGGCTAGAACAGCAATTTGCAACTGTAATAAATACAAAATTTAGTCCATAAATAGACCAGCCTCCGTAGTAGTTCACCAAAGGAAAAGATAATCATCCAAAATAAACGAAATGGCAGGCAGACTCCGCTCCACCAACAAACAGTTCAGAGTAATGGGTACATCCAAAAAATGCCGGCTAAAGCAAACAAGACGGCAATGACCAATACACCATCAGTATATCAAAACGTTGAATGCAGATCCAAAACACATCCACAGGAATGTAGTACGAAAAGCTGTTTATTGAAGCACACAAACAGAACACTAGTTTAGCGCTTTCATCTGCACCATCGCAGACTTCCTCAGAACTAGTGTAATCAACATATCCAGTGGTTTAAAAACACAATTTGGCGCCAAAAATTTCATCACTCCTTAAAGTGACAGACATATAGCCTCATTGCATATGTACATATAAAACTTACATATAAGAATACTTACATGTAAAAAATTTTTTAAAAAACTATCTTTCAGGCTTAAAATGTGAACCTCATAGAGACTAACTGTGGGTTCGTAATAAAATATTACATCATAATAATCACATAAATTATATAAAATATATAATATGGTTATAACTAGCATGTTCTATTTATCAGAACAATCTAAATATTAATTCAAAACTAGGAATCCAGCAGTAAGAAAGGTTTAATGCTAATAAATTTATTAATACCTGGGTTTCTAGTAGAATCTGTGTACATCTGCCACTTGCTCTCCTTGCAAGCTAATCTAGTTTTCCAATCACCCCCATATGTTTTTTCTTTTTCCTCATCTATAATGAAGAACAAAAATATATGTTCATCGCCACATTCCTTAATATGCATGTAAAGTGCATTCTTACAATCCATTTTCTGAATTTTATAATAATGCTCATAAATCCGTTTCTTTAGCTCTCGTTCTGTTTTGCCTATATAATAGGCCGAACATATTTTACATTTAGCTAAATAAACCACTTGTTTAGTGCAGCAATTACCACCTATACTCCTTACCATGGTGCGGTTCATATCATCTAATATAACTTCACTTTTAGTATTAATAAATTTACATTGGTTGCATCTGCCACACTTGCTAGTATATATTATCTTATTATTGCCCCCCTTCCTCAACTTTGTACTTTCCAACAACCTTTTTATATTGGGGGCCGTCTTGTAAACAATTCTGGGTCTATCTCCCAAGATCTTCTTGTTAGTGTCTGTAACTGTAATAATGTCCCAATATTTGTTTAGAATATCCTTAATCCTTACGCTGTAAGGAGTATAAGTGAGAACACAAACTCTTCCCATATGTCCATTTTCAGAATGTTTAATTTCATCAGAATCCCTTATAAGCCCCAGTAATGGTTTGAATTTTAATCCCCATTGAGCTTTAACATATGCTATGGTGTCATTAATCATACCAATGGGATATCCTCTCTTGCTAAATAATTGCGCAAGAAGCTCCATTTCTACTTCCATAAATTCCCTGGTAGAAGACATCCTAGCACACCTAATACATTGCCCCTTAATGATGTTCTTAAAAATATGGGGTGGATGTTCACTTCCAAAATATAAATAGTCATTGGAAAATGTGCTTTTACAAAACGTGCTTTTTTTGGCGCCAAATTGTGTTTTTAAACCACTGGATATGTTGATTACACTAGTTCTGAGGAAGTCTGCGATGGTGCAGATGAAAGCGCTAAACTAGTGTTCTGTTTGTGTGCTTCAATAAACAGCTTTTCGTACTACATTCCTGTGGATGTGTTTTGGATCTGCATTCAACGTTTTGATATACTGATGGTGTATTGGTCATTGCCGTCTTGTTTGCTTTAGCCGGCATTTTTTGGATGTACCCATTACTCTGAACTGTTTGTTGGTGGAGCGGAGTCTGCCTGCCACTTCGTTTATTTTGGATGATTATCTTTTCCTTTGGTGAACTACTACGGAGGCTGGTCTATTTATGGACTAAATTTTGTATTTATTACAGTTGCAAATTGCTGTTCTAGCCGCGTTTCCTTATACGGCTCCTGCAGTTGCTGGTTTACGTTCTTAGTTGTTTTTACTGTACCTTTTGATTGGTCGTTTGTGTCAGCGATGGCGGAAGCTGATGAAGGAGCGTTGGCTGTTTTGAACAGTGAGGAAGTTGTGTCGCTTAGGGCTGAAGTAGCCGGATTACATGAGGACGTCAGAAAACTTACGGAATTGGTTTCCTCTCTCATAAAATCTACACAGGGTAATGTTATCCATGAACGGACATCGTCGCGAATGGGTTCATCAGGGGCCCAGGACAATTTAGTCAAGGACATAATACTTACCGCTGGGACTAACGATGATATTCCGAATGGACAAGGCTGTAACAGCATTCATGATTCTCTACATAGACCGAGTAACATTGACATGGTTGTCAGAGGTAGCGAAGAAATGGAAACTCCTGAAAAGGACTTCACATTTGATTTTAGCTTTTTTCAAAGCCGAGTGGAGGCCGAGAAAAGAGGAGCAAAACCAAAACAGGTTTTACCCCAAAGGACTTATTCAGCTATGGCAAGTGTGCCAAATACAAAATGTAAAGGTACTGTTTATACTGATTTTAAAGATAAAAGTGGGGGAAATAAGGAAGTTATGAATTGGAAATATGTAGGTAGCCATCATCAAGCTATCGATAAATTTCTTAGTAATGATTATGTTTTTGACTCGTTCAGTTCTGACCATGTGCATATTTCTAACAAAACATTGTGTGATGGAAATGATAGTGAGTATATTAAGAATAACATTTACAAGCTGGGTAATTATTTAATTCAAATACAAAATATTAAAGTTGATAAAACATATTTAACCAAATGTATTAACTCCCGGGTAGTTCCTAAGGGAATTAGATTTTTTAAACTACCCATGGGAGTGGAATATAATGAGAACATTATTACTGAATTCAACAGCTTATTTGATGAATTTGGATTTTTGTATATGAAACTTTTACTGAAATGTTATGATGACAAACTCAATGTTTTAGTGGATGAAGTGGAGAATGTTAATGAAATTATTTTACGTAACCCTTTGTTCGAACAATGGAGTGAGCTTTATCACAAACAATTTCAAATGGCGGATACTACAGCAGAAAATATGTTTCGTAGAAAAAACAAAAAGTTAGAACGTGATATAGCATTGTATAAATCTTTTAAGGTGTATGTTTGGCCACAAGACAGGAAGGGTAAGATAGATGAAGGACGTATACAACAGAAGGGGAGGAGGGAGACGAACAAACAAGAGAATTTTCAGGGAGGAAGACATCACAAGAATTATGGAAAAACTTACTTTCAGAGTTACAGGAAATACAACTTCGATTAACTTTATCTTCTAAGGGTAATAAAGTTACTTCTACTATTAACAATGAAGAGAAAGTACTAAATCAGGGAACAAATTTAAATATGGACGCACAGGGAATACATAATATGAAGGATAATAAGCCTTTTATTAAGAATTTTCAAGGTTTTAATGTTTACAACTATACTGACATTACTGTCCAAGATGATTTATGTTCACTGTTATGTAAAGGCAATAAATTTGTACCTTCTAACAAATTTAATTTAGTGGACCATATTAAGGAAATTAAATTGTTCAGTAGAAGGTTGAATCTTGCTTTATTATTTGATGGTAATAAGGAAAAGGGAGCCTCATATGTTCCTACAGAATTAAAGAGGAAAAGTTCCTTTGTTCCCCAATATAATCCCCAGGTGAATGTTTATGAGCAAATGGTATGTAAAGATGTTTACTCCCTGAATAAAGAGATTGCTAGAGAGCATCAATCTAATCAACAGTTAATGGGGGACAATATTACAAAACAGGAAAGGGTCGCTTTGAAGGATATCATTAACAATAAAGAAGTGATTATCATGAAGCCCGATAAGGGTGGGGGGGCTGTGATTTTTACCAGCATGGCCTACAAAGCTGAGATATATAAATCTTACATCAATCGGGGAATTATGAAATGGTTTCCATTAATCAAATCAATATTGGCTTCAAAAGAATTGATTTGATATTGGAAGAATATTTAATTGATCAACGAATATTTGAAGATTTATATAAGTTTCTTAAGGTTGATTATCCGGTCATGGCTCATATAATAGGAATTCCCAAAATCCATAAATCCCTAACAAAGCCACCATTTAGACCCATCATATCAGGTTCAAAATCCAAGACGTATAATATAGGGGTTACCATCGATAGTTGGACCAAGCATATTTATCAAAATGCACCCTTTATCATAAAGGATTCATGGGATTTTTTGGCTAAGCTTACCCCTGATAAATGGTCTGAAGATTGTACCTTTATTACCATTGATGTATGTGATTTATTCTCGAGTATACCTAAAGATGAAGGACTCGAGATGTTTGGTAATAGTTTAAGGAAATTCTCCCAAATGTCATGGGACAAAATTAATTTAATCTTGGATATGATGGGTTTAGTATTGGACCACAATTATCTCACGTTTGAAGGTGAATTTTTCAGACAAACGAAAGGGGCAGCTATGGGGGCATCTTGTGCCCCCATTTTTGCGAATTTGGTAATGTCTGATTGGGAAAATGAATTTATTACAGGGTGTGAATTTTCTGCTTTCATTACCTTTTACGTTAGATTTTTGGATGATATTTTCATCCTATGGAAAGGTCCCAAAGATAAAATCAAAGAATTTATTGAATACATCAATAGTACTACAGCTTTTCTTAAATTCACACATAATACTAATAGTGATGGCATAGCCTATTTAGATGTTTTTATTGGTTTAACTAATGGGGGATTTACTTCCAAGATTTATCGTAAAAGCACATTTTCCAATGACTATTTATATTTTGGAAGTGAACATCCACCCCATATTTTTAAGAACATCATTAAGGGGCATTGTATTAGGTGTGCTAGGATGTCTTCTACCAGAGAATTTATGGAAGTAGAAATGGAGCTTCTTGTGCAATTATTTAGCAAGAGAGGATATCCCATTGGTATGATTAATGACACCATAGCATATGTTAAAGCTCAATGGGGATTAAAATTCAAACCATTACTGGGGCTTATAAGGGATTCTGATGAAATTAAACATTCTGAAAATGGACATATGGGAAGAGTTTGTGTTCTCACTTATACTCCTTACAGCGTAAGGATTAAGGATATTCTAAACAAATATTGGGACATTATTACAGTTACAGACACTAACAAGAAGATCTTGGGAGACAGACCCAGAATTGTTTACAAGACGGCCCCCAATATAAAAAGGTTGTTGGAAAGTACAAAGTTGAGGAAGGGGGGCAATAATAAGATAATATATACTAGCAAGTGTGGCAGATGCAACCAATGTAAATTTATTAATACTAAAAGTGAAGTTATATTAGATGATATGAACCGCACCATGGTAAGGAGTATAGGTGGTAATTGCTGCACTAAACAAGTGGTTTATTTAGCTAAATGTAAAATATGTTCGGCCTATTATATAGGCAAAACAGAACGAGAGCTAAAGAAACGGATTTATGAGCATTATTATAAAATTCAGAAAATGGATTGTAAGAATGCACTTTACAGGCATATTAAGTAATGTGGCGATGAACATATATTTTTGTTCTTCATTATAGATGAGGAAAAAGAAAAACCATATGGGGGTGATTGGAAAACTAGATTAGCTTGCAAGGAGAGCAAGTGGCAGATGTACACAGATTCTACTAGAAACCCAGGTATTAATGAATTTATTAGCATTAAACCTTTCTTACTGCTGGATTCCTAGTTTTGAATTAATATTTAGATTGTTCTGATAAATAGAACATGCTAGTTATAACCATATTATATATTTTATATAATTTATGTGATTATTATGATGTAATATTTTATTACGAACCCACAGTTAGTCTCTATGAGGTTCACATTTTAAGTCTGAAAGATAGTTTTTTAAAAAATTTTTTACATGTAAGTATTCTTATATGTAAGTTTTATATGTACATATGCAATGAGGCTATATGTCTGTCACTTTAAGGAGTGATGAAATTTTTGGCGCCAAATTGTGTTTTTAAACCACTGGATATGTTGATTACACTAGTTCTGAGGAAGTCTGCGATGGTGCAGATGAAAGCGCTAAACTAGTGTTCTGTTTGTGTGCTTCAATAAACAGCTTTTCATACTACATTCCTGTGGATGTGTTTTGGATCTGCATTCAACGTTTTGATATACTGATGGTGTATTGGTCATTGCCGTCTTGTTTGCTTTAGCCGGCATTTTTTGGATGTACCCATTACTCTGAACTGTTTGTTGGTGGAGCGGAGTCTGCCTGCCACTTCATTTATTTTGGATGATTATCTTTTCCTTTGGTGAACTACTACGGAGGCTGGTCTATTTATGGACTAAATTTTGTATTTATTACAGTTGCAAATTGCTGTTCTAGCCGCGTTTCCTTATACGGCTCTTGCAGTTGCTGGTTTACGTTCTTAATTCTGAAGAAGTGTCTGTTTTTTTTAGAAACAAAAGTGCTAAATGCTTTGAATTTGTATATTTTATTGGAAGTTATTAAAGAGGTTTATCGTGGTCGACCGGGAATCCTTTATTGGTACTGGAACAGCAACTGAAGTGAATTTTTGGTTAATAAATTCATTCAACCTGGTAATTGTATCCGTCCATAAATTAAAGATATCCTCTAAAAATCCTGACCAAGAATTTTTAAACTCACTGTTTATCACAGTTACATTCTCCCAATGGGCCATTACAAAATTTGGAAAAATGGGGGCGCAAGCCACCCCCATTGCCACTCCAATTTTTTGTCTTAAAAATTGATCCTTGAAGTATATAAAATTATTTCTTAATATCAACTCCATTTATGCATTAATTTTGTTGGGGGCAATGTAGTTACTTTATATACACATTCCTCAAGCCATTGAATACCTGAAGATATGTTGTGGCAAGGCCAAACTACAAAAAATTTATTTGATTACATGTTAAATAACAAGCTGGTTATTGCCCGGATTTTCAGCATTCCAAAAATCCATAAGTGCCATGAGAATCCACCACTTAGACCAATAGTGGATGCCAGCAGGTCTAAAACTTTATAGCAACATTTTGGATAACATTTTAAAGGATGGTATGCAAACTTTACTTTGCAATTGTGTTTCTTAAAAAAAAAAAATCGGGCCATTAACTCTGAAGCAACATGATTCAATAGCAGCACGTACACTTACAAGCTGGAAAATGAGCTAACAATCCCTGCTAGGGTTGCCCCACTTTTTACCATTGTTTTTTCTTTACATACTTCTATGCAAAGCTGCTGGTCCTGCACATATGTATTCACTGACTTAATGTCAAAAGGTCTTTTGGTACTCAAAATCTCAGTTACGTAAGGATACATTTCTTGAGTTCATTATTTTCAAAGTTCAGTTCCTTATCACGGATATTTCTTCACCTGTAAACAGTCTGTACTTGCCCATGCTTGATAAAACACCTGCATCCATTTTCCTTCTTTAAATTAGAATTTAACAGTTAGATTTCTGATTTTACATGTATTCAGAGGTACAAAGCCTGCTTTAACATGGTGTCTAGCTTAAGCGCTTTCCTGAACTGTTTTGTTTACATAAACATACAGACTGCTGAACTGAAAAATTTCGTTCTGAAGTGTGCTGATATTCTACACAAGTTTGTACAGATTTTTCTTGGTATGTAATTGATAAAACAGACATTCTCAGTGTATGTTAATCCATGATTTATACACATCTAAGTTTAACACTCTTTTTATGCCCTTAAGTATCACATTGATTTGATGGGGGTGGGGTTAGGAAATTTTAATGCAAGAAAACTGAATTAAAAAAAAAACTAAACACAAAATAGTATTTGAACTTAACAGTTAGATTACATCAGCAGTTAACATCCTTTGGCAAGTATGTGCCTGATAACTGATGTCATTTCATAATGAAGGCAGCTGCAAGGAGAAAGGCTTTGCCATTCATTGACTGTGCTCTTTGTGAAATATTTAAGTTATTGGCTATGACCTGCAGCTGGAGTTTACATTTTTGTTTGCAGAAGATATGGAGAGGGATTCCCCATGGCATAGCTAGGGAGGGCATAGGGGACTGTTGTACGATGTTAGGTGTGATTTGTGAGCTCTGAGAATGGAAGTTTTTTTTTTTTTTTTGGTTCCTCGTGTCAACGTGAGGAAGTCATGGAGGTGATGCAATGGAGTTGTTTTGTTTTGTTTTTTTTTCTGCTTAACTGCTCCTCAACTTGCTAGATCTAGGAATGGTATCAGGTGTCTGATCTCAGCTGTAGCTCTGGTCTCACCTTCATGCATAGTTTATCTAGATGGGACAGAGTATCTGTATGTGTAGTGTTAATTCTGTCACAGTTGGAGATCTTAACTAAGTAAACAAGATTTATATCAAGTTAATACAAAACACAGTTTACAACATAATTTGCAGTGAAGTGGCTGCATATTATCTGTTTTAGTCTTTCCACTAAGGGGAAATACATAGCTGCAAAAACAAAGTGCTGTTAGCAGTTTAGAGAAGGCTCTGTAGTATACTGGTTATTGCATCTGTTTTACATGCAGATGGTTGTGGGTTCAGTCCCTGGTGTATCCATTAGGGCAGTCACTGGTGGTCTAATGGTCAGGATTTGGTGCTACCACCTCCACAGTCTGGGTTTCATTTCCAGTCAGGAAAACTTCTTTGCATTTTCAGAATGGGGTGGCATAATGGTTAATGTCTTCATCTGATACACAAGGTACAGGGTTTGATTTTGACTCTGGGTTATTGGCTAGGTGTAAAATGGCTCTTCAAGGCAAGTGTATGTAAGGCAGCAGTCCTGTTGTAGAAATTGTATGGCATGATGTTTAATACTGTAGAAATGTGTTTGGTGTGTGTAGTTTCTAAGAGTTGATGCTTCTGATGAAGACAGTGCTAAAGTTACTGGTGTGCTTTGCAAGTTTTCCAAGATTCTGCAACTCCATGTTTCATGTTCACTAGTCTGTCCTCAAAAGTTTTGCAACATAATGTGTGTGTTGAATTGTTTATTTTATTTATACTTTAATTGGTTTGTTCTACAAGGGCAACTTCCTGCCCCCCCCCCATTTGAATAGAATATTTCTACTTTCTGGTGAGTCTTCCATAATTCCAGGCTACCACTGCTATTTTTAATGTGTTGTAGGGCAAACAGTGTTACATAGCTTTGAAACTGTTGAACTCTAAATTGAAACTGTATAACCTGGTCATACAGTGTCAAAGCAGTTTTGTTCAGCCAATATAGTGCTTTTACATGATGGCAAGAAATTCCTTTGAGTGCTTATTCACTGACTTGTGTTTTTTCAGAAATATTGCATAGCTTCAGTTAGAAATATTACAGTATCCATCCCATCCATACATTTTCTGCCTCCTAGCATCACATTTTGCACTGTGCCCCTCAATAACTTGCAACTTTCATTGTTAAATATGAATGCAAATATCAAAGTGTAAATAACAAGGCCTAAACTATCTTCAGTGCAGGGCATCCCAGATTAACAGTATCATTTTGTTCAGTGGAGCATCCCAGATTAAGCCACTTGTGTTTTTGAATGGCAACATCCCACAGTTCTACTGGAAGTGGGAGAGGATGTGCAATATTAGGTATGCATATATTCTGGTAATTAGTTGTCCAGAGTTTAGGGCAGATGTGCCTTCGTTTCAGCAGCTTTTGTCCAGATTTTTGAAGTCAGCAGGTTGAGAGGTGTGGCCACCCACATTTCTGATCAAACAGTTAAAGAACAGATACATAGGTATGCTTTTCTATTAGATCAGGAGAGAAGTTTTGGTAATGTTTTAACATGCTGGGTTATGGAGAAATTTAGATGAATTAAGAATTAATAAAAGGTTTGCATGTTGAGTGAGGGTGTTGCATATTGGATAGAGGTTAGGAATTTTGGTTAATAAAATGCTGTCAAAATTTAGTGTAAAATTGTACTCATCAGTAGTTCCTTTGAATCCATGTTTGTATGTGGCATACATGAATAGATTTATTAGGGCATTAGCAGAGACCGTAGATGTGAAATCTTTGTCATGTGGCTTAAACAGAAGTACCAAAAGTAGTGGCATATGCATATGATTTCAGCATGTGGAAAACAGAAAAGAAAGCTTGTATGTGGGAATTAGGATGATGTGTAGGATGGAAGAAACTGAGTTTAAGCAGGATTAAAGGAAATTTAGGGATTTGTTTTAACCCTTTAGGACAGTGTTGTCAAACTCATGCCCTGGACTGCTAGTAATGAAGTCCCCACAGGATTGCACAAGCTGTACTTAACATGTGATCTGACCGGGTTGCCCGGCAATTCAGTACAGTTCTTTATCTGGTGTGGGGGGGGGGGTAGAATCTAGCAGGCACTAGGGCCCCTGTGAAGTCAGCAGCCTGTCATGTACATGACATGGCTGCTGGTTCGTCCTCTTACTCTCCCATTCTCTTCCCGTGCTGTAGTTATGAGGGAAAGAGCGAGACCAAAACATTGGAGAGAGAGCAGTCAGGTTAGTAAGAGCTTGCATGCTTAGGATATAAAAACAGTAAACATCTGCCCTTCCTCAATTATTATGTTAAAATAAACGTGAAAGGATAAGAGGTTTATTTTATTAATTTTTGCCTGTATTGTGCAGTAGAAATCTGACTAGGATGCACTTGAGTATCACAAAACCTTTGCTGTAATTTCCCTTGTTTTAGAAATAGATTAAATAAAATCGAGTCGGTGAATAAAATTTCATAATTAGTAGAAAGTAAAAGCAGCGTAAGCAAGAAATGGCTGACATCAAATCTTATAAATAAAAAAACAGCCATTCTAGGTGGGATGCTGACAAAAACAGCTGAAAAAGCAGCGTGACCAAAAAAGCAAATATTGAAGCTTGTAGTAGTAAAAAATCCACTTTATTAGTAACACTAAGCTCTTTCGTCCCTACAACCAAACAAATGGTACTTCATCAGAACAAATGATCTAAAGTCAATTAACTTTTATATAGTACAACTTATTAATCTATTCTGTTAGGCTCTTAAGGAACCCTTGTCACAATAAAAATACCCACTCTAAGTAGTAAAAAGTAACAATTTAGATATATTAAATGATGCTTGTTTGAACATTAAAAACATAAAACCATCACTTACAATATGAATATTTAAACACCATCTTCTTTAAAAATTGTAAAAGTGAATGAAATTAAGATCCTCTCCTTTCTACAAAGTGCAGGCTCCTTTTTTAAGAAATGGAACATTGCTCTAGTTTTCATTTAATCCAGGAGAAGCTGTGGCATTCAACCTAAGTTGCCACTGTATTTCTCTTATCTTTAGAACTAATTCCCACCAAATTCCTCTAGAATTGATGGGTACTATAACCAGAATACCAAATTTGAATCTGTTAATGCTTTTACATACCTGACCATGCTTATACAGGGCGTTATTAGTTTTAGCTTTGGCTATAGCTTAACTGTTATATTTTATATGCGGCCCCAAGACAATTCCTCTTCCCTCAATGTGGCCCAGGCAAGCCAAAAGGTTGGACACCCTTGCTTTAGGATTTCACAAATGTGGTTGGGTAAATTAAATTAGAATTATACGAAAGTATGGCTGCAAAGTGGGCCAGCTAAACAAAAGTTTTTTAGCACCTTTATTGAATTATCACTTAAAACATAGGCAAATATTTATTTATATAAAAGAAAACAAGCCATGTGAGTTCACAGTTGCAAACATTATACATCACGTGTATTCCTTTATATAATTGTCATCCAACATTACTTAAATTGTTCAATTCTTGCCTGCCCTTAAACTTCAATAATGTTAAATGCTTTTACTCTATCTGGCGCTTCGTCAGACCATAAAAAGTTAAAAAAAAAAAAAATTAAATAGTATCCACCTAACAATTTTTAAAAAATGACATGATACAAAAGTATCAAGTCACAAACACTCAACACAAAGTGACAAATCGGAAAAGATACAATGCAACAACTTCATCAGGTCATGTGATTTTAAGTTCGGTCTTACTGGAACTTTACCATTTAAGCCCAAGTCTTTATTGACTTGTAGCTTAATAATCCAGTGTACCTCATGCTATTCAGTTAAATTTTTAAAATCACCCAATCTCATGCCTTCTTTCAAAAGTTCTGTAACCAAAAATGTAAAAATATGCTGATCACCTTTCTCCATAAAATGCTTTGCTAAAGCATTTGTATCATCTCGTCCATGAATCTCATTAATATGCTCCCCGATTCAATCTCGAAGGATGCAATTCATCTTACCTATGTAGAATGATAAGCACCTAATGCAGTTTGCTAGATAAACCAAATTCTTAGATGAGCAATCAGCCTTAACTCTGAAAAAATATCTTTGTTGAGTAGTAGGATGAACAACTGTTAGTTTTGTTGTTGTACATGCATATCGAACATGACCCACAGGGTAAAGTGCCTAACTGATCATGTGATCATTCACTAAACTATTGCCATAGCAGAGATGATGCTTTAAACGGTGCTCACTTAACTGTTTGAATTTTGTTTTAATCTACAAGAAGAATTGGGGAGTTCTTTTTCACTAATACAGTTTAAAGGGACTGAAACTTTCCTATCATTCTATGAATCAGCAGATTTCTCCTGATCACTTTCCACTGATCTTGAAAAGTACGGTATAGCTCTATCTGTTGTCAGCCTGTCTATATGTAATTCCATAGAATTAACTGTCTTCATATCGTTTTCTTTCTCAAGAAACTCATTACACAGCATTTTAAGGTCTTTCTGAAAATTAATGCTGTTGTAGTTTAAACTGGATAACCTCATTCCCTGCCCCTTAAGAATATTCTTGTAGATATGGGCGGATGCATGCTGTTCCTGTGCAATATATTATTTTTCTGACAGCATTTTCTGAAACCACTGTCAAAAGGTGTAGGTCATGATTTCTCTTGACCTTCACATCCAGAAAATCTGTCTCAGTCATGGAATATCTGTAAGTGAATCTTAAAAACGTAGTAGTGCAAAGAAGGTACTGTACAAATTCTTTTAACAGCCCATCAGAACCTGTCCACAGCATAAAAATATCATCAACAAATCTGTAATAAAACCTTATATAGGGAACGTAGTCACTGCTTGCAAATATAAAGCTATACTCCCATTGGGCTATATTGATGTAGCCATGGCTATGACTAATTTATGTGCATAGTAGCTTCCTTCAAATAAAAATATATTTCTTTAATATCGGTTCTAGTAAAAGGCATATTAAATCAATATGTTTCTCATAGTGGCTATTCTCTGTATAAAAAAAAAAAAAAAAAAAAAAAAAAAAAACTTTAACAAAATCAAGTCCACAGTCATTCAGAATCATAGTGAACAACAAGGTAGCATCTAGAGTAACCATAAAACAATCTTGATTTATCTGAACATCTTGTGTGGAGGTATATAAATCTTGCAAAAACTGTTTGGTATCTCTCAAGACAGCTGCTGTTGAATCCAGTATCGGTCTAAGCTGCTTCTCCTCAAATTTTGAGAGAGGTTCCATTAACGATCCGCTTCCCGTGGCAAAGGGTCTCATGGGTTGGTGGGTTGGATCCTTGTGTATTTTAAGTAAACCTTGGAGGGTCAGTATTAGCATATGTTCTGCAATGAAGTACTCATATAATTCTAGAATAATAATCGTGCTAAGGAAACGGTCATATAATGTGTGAACAGACCTAGTTATTACATCTATATCTGACATTGTACTGGAACAGTAGGTTGAGATATCTGATAGCATCATTTTAACAGTATATAAAAGAAAACAAACCATGTGAACATGTTCACAGTTGCAGACATTATACATGACGTGTGTTCTTTTATATAATTGTCATCCAACATTACTTAAAGAAAACAGCCTATCCATTATCACTACTGCCCTTCTATTATTGGTGGGATTAATATAATTATTAACATAATTTTGTAAACTCTCTAAAGCTGCAAATTCTAACAGAGTAAGATTGTAAAGTTTCTTACCAAAGTTATGCTCATTTAATGTCTCAAAAAGATCATTCTCACATATTCTACAAAAAAGTTTCTAGCAAAGGATGCATATTAGGAACAAATGTACTAGGTTTCTTAAACACATTGGAAAAAGAAGTATTTGAAAAAAGTGTCTTGAGCATTATATTGCGTGCTAGAAGTTTTAGGTCCAATACTGCACAAGTCAAATCAGCCTTAGTTGCCAGAATGAAAGAAAGACCTTTCTCTAGTACAGAGATCTGTGGATCAAATAGTCTTTGATAATATATTCCATATTAATGATTGGCTATTGGATCCCACATCCATTTGATGGTCTTGCATGGACCCATTTCTGTAGACCTCTTCCTCTGTTTCCTCTCTCGACTCTGTGAGTGATCTCTTAGACCTATTCATGTGTTCTTGAAAGGAAGAGGAAGTGATGAAAAAAACTGGTTCTGCTCTGATGTTGCATGAATTTTTCTGTGAACATATGGCTGAGTGTCTAATGAAGTCAGGTTTGATGTATTAGAGAGAGAGGGAATCAAAGGTGATAGAACAGAGGGACATTAGACTGCTCTTCATTAGATACCTATGGCCCATCATTCACATTAGATGGCTCAGGCCTATTTCTCAGTTTTAGCCAAGAGAATACATTGCCATTTTTTTTAAAGTCAAGAATATCCTTCTCAAGTTTTTTTTCTCTTTAGGTTCTGCAGTCTATGTTCCCATTGTTTCCTTTTTTTTTCCAAAACACCATTATTGAATTATCACTTGTGACATAGGCAAATTTACATTCATATAAAAGTAATCAAATTATAATTAACACAAACATTTTACTTCCCATATATTGCTATGTATCATATAACCAAAGCAACTTTCTCCCTTTGTTTCCAAGCGGATTGCTTATCCAATCTCTTTCCAATCTTTTCTAACCTCCTATGATTGATTCCTATAGTTACTGTGCATTATTTTATATGCTGTACTAAATATCCCTTTTTTAGCAGCAGCTTCTGTTCTAGATTCAAATAAAAACTCTACAAGAGCAGGTCTTGCACTTAGGATTCCCTTATCCCTTTCCTTTGCCTATACTCTGATGCCAGTCCCTGATAGGGAAGGCACTCTCTAGCCTGTAGTCCGAATGTCTCCTTGACTAGTTATTTGCTCCTAATACTTTGGTTCCTTTGTCAGTTTTCTCCAGTAAATTACAGCTCCCTCTTGCCTCTTCTCTGTACCCCCTAATTGCAGTCATCCCTATCAGCAGTCTCTCCTTTCTCCATTCTTGAGTTAGCTTAGTTCTTAGATACTTTCTGATATTTTATGAATATAATATTCTGTATGGCTGAAATTATTCTCCTCAAGGATTTGCATCCAAAATCCCACCCCTGCTTCATATTAACATCCCTTTCCACTTTGCTTTCTGCTTATGTTATATGTATGAGGCTTAACTGTGTAGCTCTGAAATAACAGCTCAAATCAGGTAATCCTAAACCACCTAGTTCTATTAGAAGGATCAACTTATTCCTCTTCACATTTACCTTATTCCCCTCCCAAATAAAGTCCTTCAACTCTTTATTAATTATTCTTTATTAATTGCGCCTTCACTTAATAAAACTATGTTTGACCTGTATGTAAAAGTAAAGGGACTAAAAATATTTTCACTGCTTGTATCTTGCTATCCATAAACAAGAGCTTCCAGTTTTAGTATTTTTTAGTCTCTTGCCACATATCCTTAGCTGCCATAACAATCGTTTTTATCCCATATTCCTAAATACTTTATTTTATCATGTCCCTTTAAAAATGGGTATTGAGAAACTGTTTCATGTGAAGGTACATAGTTTACAGCTATAGCATGTTTTGTCTTCACTAATTTTATATCCTGAAAAAGACTTGAAAACTGACTAAAAATGTTCCACAAAACTGAAGTGTCCGTTCCTGTTTTTTTCAGGTGCAAAAGAATAACGTCCTCAAATAAAGCCAACTTTTCCCGATTTACCATACCAGTTATATCCTTAAATTTCTCCTTTTCCTGTGCCAGTAGCTATAAATATAACTCAAATAACAAAGGAGAAAGAGGATACTCCATGCTTGGTTCCTCTCTTGTTTTTGCCTCAGATCCCTTATATATATCCTCCTACTTAACCCTATTATTGTATCAGTGAATGTAAATGCTTCCATTACCCTATTCATAAAATCCCAGCTTACAGAGAAACCATTTGACAGAGTGTTAAGACCCAACAATAACTGCAACATTTTCTAACATTCTGCATCATCATTATTGTATTAATGCTTTTAGATGTTTGCCCCCCCCCCCCCCCAGCAAAACCACATTGATTCTATCAATTTTGGTGATACCTTTGTGTTATTTTAGCTATTATAGACATAAACACTTTAACTTTTTTTTTTAAACAAGAAACGTCTATTAAACTGTTAATTATGACATAGGCCATCATATGTTTATATAAATTTTATGAAAAGTTTTATGAAGGCAAAACATGTTGATATATTTTGTAGACAGTATACATCACTTAAAATCTATCCAGTCAGTCAAACATTACATAGCTCATTCAAATCCTGCCTCGTTTTAAACCTCGTTCCTTCTCCAAAACATTATTCTGCATGTATTGTTCTGATAATTCCCATTTTTCCCTGTGTAATTTGCTCCTACCTTTTCTAAAGATCACATTTCTAGTTTTATCTATTACTATACTCTGATGTTAATGAACGTGGCCAAAAATTGTCTGCACTCATTGTGGAAACATCAGTGCAGGATTTTAGCAGATAGGTAGTTTTGGGGGTGTATGCTTGTTTGTATGTGTGTGGTTACATGTTTGGATGTGTGTCTGCCAACGAGGTCACTGAAGTCCCATGCCTGTCCTGGGTTCATTAGTGGAGTGGCGGTCCTTGCCCTGCTTTTTCTCTTTACATGTGTCCTGTCTGTAGCCTTTATCAGTACCCGTTCAGCAGTGTGTTGGCTACACCAAGAATGTGTGTGTTTACAGTGATGTGTCTACTACTAATCTGATAGTGTGTGTGACTTGCTGGTTTTCAGATTGTTAGGTATGCACCTCTGCATCATCATTGCAAATAATGAACCAAAAGAATAATGCCTATGTGGATAGCAGTGGGAAGATTCCAACAGCAAACAAGGTAATGAACATTATATGCATATACATGTCATAGTAATGCAATAAATCCCTCAAACATCATCAGTAACCAACTTGCATTTCTTCCCTGTGCAGGTATTCTACCTTGTGACAGTGACATGGCTTCAGGAGCAGGGGAACGACAAGTAAAAGTGTGGGTGTGCCCATTCCTTCATTCACTGGGCTTCCAGACATGCCTCCAGAAATAACGAATACTACAACTTGAGCTTCCCCACATCTAGCATGAAGGTGCACTGGATTGCAAGAAGAGGTGTGCATTGGGGTGGACTCCTGTGGTTGTTGGAAGAGAAGTGTTCCATCTACTATGAGCCTGACATTCTTGTCTTGCACATTGGAGGGAACGATGTCATCACTCATCCACTTGGACAGCTGAGGTTTCAAATCAAGGAGAGTGGTGGTCATGTCATTTTGTGTTGTCTGACATAATCCCTCGCCAGAACTGGATACATGCATACAGGCAACACGCAGCGCAGAAGGCCAGACTATTGCAGAATGGGTTTGTGCGTGGCTTGATGCTCAGGGTTGGTGGCTCTACAATTAGCCACAACAGCATAATTGCAGAAGATGATCACCTTTTCAGAAGTGACAGCATTCACCTAAATGAAGATGGCATTGAACGGTTCTTGAATGATCTGCACAATGGGGTGATGGCAGCAGTGCATGACATACTGGCAACATGCAGCTAGTGATAAAAGATGGAAAACAACCATGACCAAGTAGGAGCAGTATGGTAAGTACTTAGAACACAGTAAAATAATTGTAGTTGTATCTCTGCTAGGGAACATGTCAATATGCTAAGTAATACCTCATTTGAAGACAGTGTTAGTCCTCACAACATAGTAAAAGGACTGTGCCTGTGAGCTGTGCACATGTACAAATATCAGTTTAAGACTTAAGTTATGAGAGTTATAACATTTTTCATATTTTGGTAAATAACTTTGCTAGGGAAGTTGTCAATGTGCTAAGTAATGCCTCTTTTTGAAGACCATTCCAGTACGTACAACATGGTAAAAGAACTGTGTCTTTATGCTGTACACATGTACAGATACGGTTTGTTTAGTCTTGTAGGATTATGAAAATTGTACATTTGCAATATATCTCATTATTATGCCCATATCTTTGCAAGGGAGAATGGTGACGACACAAATGATGCATCATTTGGAAGCTGACATTGAGCCGCACAACTTGTACACTGATACATAGTCACTGTCTGTTACAGGTGATGAGCTGTTATGTTTTGTTTGTTTATCAATTACGAGAAATATAATAATCATATTTCTGTGAATATCTCCATAACGGAGCATCACACAGTAATGTTTAAGGTATCATTTTAAAGTTGACATTCACACAAACAAATTACTTACAAATTGTATGGGTCTGCCTGGTACATTCACCAAGATATTGTGATTTGTTATAGCAAAAAGGTAAAAAATATGCACAATATCAGCATTCCTTGGCAAATATTTAATAATGACTTACATATGCACTATCAACATTTACACTGTTGGAAATGTCAGTGTCTGCTGAACAACTTGTGTATTTACATTTTTAGTCTAGCTCTTATGGTTAGAGTCATGAACATTTGTTTTTTGTATGGTATTACAAATGGACCATCTGAAAATGAGCTCAGGCTGCACTGTTGTTACTATTGTGGAAGTAAGCAGGCAGCATTTTCTGAGCTGCTCCGGTATGAATGAGTTAAGGGAATCCATGCATGAAGTAAAGCATTTAGGAGCTGCCTTTGTCTGTTAATTGTACAGGGCACGGTCCTGGGGTATAATTTCTGTTTTCCATCCATAGATCTAAGTTGCACTTGAAAATGGACAGGAATTAATTTTGTGTTGTGTTTGGGCAGTCTGTTCCAGAGCAATGGTATCCTCTGCAAGAGATACCTGATAATGAGGTTCATCCAAAAGACAGACTACTTGAAGCTAAAGTGATTTTCACAACACTTTCCTTAAGGCAGATTTGGTTCCCTCCTCTTTGGCCACACTTGCTTCAAATATTTGAAGACTGTGACCTTTCCAGGATTCCTTTGTGATACATAGATTAAAAAAAAGAAACTTCCTAAGGAACATTTTAAAGAGTCATGATTCAAATGTAAAAAAGAAAAAAAGGCGGTAGTGGGGCAAGCCTTTTTGCATCCCCCAGGACCTCCCTTTTATGGGAAATTGTCAGTCTTGTACCATTTCAATGAAAATGTTTTGCCCAACAGTACTTTCTCCATTTGCAGATATGACCTTTTTTCTTCACTGTTGTCTGACCTTGGAGTTGGTATGTTTAGGTTTGGGGGTGGGTGCCCCTTTACATGGTGTTTGCATTCTCGCACAAACCACAATTATGCTGAATCCCTCAAAAAAAAGGGGGGGGACAGAAAATCAGTATAAAGGTGTGCACTCCAACAAAATGCGCATAAAAAGTAAACTATACCATAATAACCCAAAATACCCCAAATAACATGAAATAAAGTTCAGTAAAAATTGAGCCACCGATTCTTTAACAAAAATGAACCAGTTTGAACTAACCAGAGATGTACCAAAATGTTGAACACAAATTCAGTCAATAGGTTCTTCCTTTCATAATTTACTAACCAACTCATAACATACTTGGCATATCTTTTTCAAAATAAAAGTCTGTGTACTGGATACATCCTTGAGGTCTGGAAAAAAGCCTTGGTAATATCTGTGCAAATGATTATTGTTTTGTCAGTGCAATGTGTATTATTGCTTACCAGAAGCAATCATACAAAGACTGGATGTATATCAGAGTGGTTTTACTAAAGGGTGATCCTGATTGATAAATTAGGATGTTAGTGTTTGTTGATGTTTAGATTTCTTTAAAGCATTGATTTGATTTCTCATTCTATGATTATAAGCACTCAACTTGTACTCTAAATATTGATGGAATCTGTGTGTGTGTGTATATATGTGTATATATATATATATATATATATATATATATATATATATATATATATATATATATATACACACACACACACACACACACACACACACACATACATATAATATATATTGTATGTGTGTATGTTGCAAGATAGTTAACTTGTATGAAAAATTGGTGATTCTCTTTCTAATGTCAGGTCATTTAATGGCTTAGTTCCGCATTACTACTAATTATTACTTTAGTTTCATTTGAGGTTATGACAGGAAAAAAAAAAACAATGCCACTGAGGTTTCTGTTTGATTTAATAATGAAAACATAAGTCTGACTTTGTATTTTCAGGCCTATTATTCTACCTTAATGTACTATAGTGAATTTACTAACAATGCTCTCAGTCTAACAGCTCCCCTGAGGTCCTTGATAAAAGTTTACAGGGACCATCTTTTTTAGTTAACTCGTATCTGTATTGCTAACTACTGTAATCTGATTTAAATATACGGACTTTACGCCACCTCACTCATAATCTGCAGATGTGTCCTGGTAGGTAATGATGATCTTTATGGTCTCAAATGTACTATTAGCTAATACCTCCAGCAACTTACTTATTTATGTAATTCCCAAATAGCTTTAACAACTCCATATGCAGGAAGTATAGCTGCTCCAGCGATTACCCCCATTAACTAGATCCATAGTCTTTAGAGTCTTTAAGTCTTAAGTTCTGATGTATATGTAATATATTTAAAACCTGCACATTATTCTGAAAATCATTGTCTTTTAATTCTGTGGTTTCTAAAGTGATTCGACCAGGTAATTATTTTAACCCTGCTGTTTCAGAAACAGCATGGAGAAAATGCCATACACATTCTTATTGTTTCCTTTCCAATGAACTGTCTTTTCCTGAAACTAAATGCATACGTGAAAACACAAGTCTGACTCTGTATTTTTTGGCCTACTATAGTGAATTTACTAAAAGTACCCTCAGTCTAACATAATGGATTCAGTGAAAACTGAATCCATAGTAGCAAATTAATTGAATGTGAATTCAGACGTAGCTAACAAAACTGATGAAACATCATTTTCTTTGTGTCCCTGTGTACATTATTTTAGCCACTGTACGCTCCAAATTATATAATACATAAAGGCTACAAAAACTGAGAGAAAAATGCATCTCCCCAGGTTTCAGTAGTCTCCTTGCATTTCACATTGCAAATCATATTAGTTTTCTGTGAAAAATTGAAATTTGATTTAATCAGTGCCGGCAAAAATATGTTTAGCCTTTTTATTCCTTCTTTAGCCTTTGTACTATAGTCCCCATGTACTTTTAAGTAATTATCTAGTTTTGTTAACTTAGTGCCATTGTGGGACAAGCTTCTTAGAGATGGTTTGTTTCTGAGTTTGCCCTGTAATGGAGGTTAGGGACTGTTACCAGCATAAGGACAACGCAGCTGATTAAGAGCTATCTTTTGTCTCTTTGGAAGCAGGCTTGAGTAGTATGCACAACTCGCTCCGCTTCCCAAATATGGTTGCTTTCTATCACCAGACCATTCTGTAACTTGTCTTTACAAGGTGTTTTCTAGCACACAGACCACTTTGCCGCTGTCTGTACTGCTAAGGTATCACATGTGGTAGAAGGTATTGGCAATGATGAAGCAATGAGTAGCATAACTAGATACCTGAAGTCAGCAATGATGTCCAGGGATGCTAATAGAGACGTCTTAAATGATTTAATGAGCATAAGCCAATGAATTCTACAGACAGCAACTGATTTTCCCTGATAATGAGGCCTAATTATCTGTTCCTTTTTTTGTCTCTATCTTTAGCCACATAGAACAGACTACTACATGGCAGGACCCCCGCAAATCTCTTCTGTCTCAGGTAGCGTCCAGCAGTACATCAGTGCATCAGAACAGTGTCCCTGCACCACCAGGTAAATGCTTTGCATGGCTTACTTTATATGTTTGTTTATATATTGCTTTTGCAGACTGGGATAATCCAGCTGGGCTATGACGGCCCCTTTTCAGATGAAGCACTAGAAGAAAAATTCCACTTACAAAATGGGCAGTATTTTACAGTAGAAGAAAATGTGAACTTAAAGTTGCAATGTGGACATGCAGTAACTGGAGGCACCTATACATGATCTACAACTAATAACGTATGCAGTCATTGCATGCTAATATGTGACATAATTAGATATTTTAAAAAGTGTGAAGTGTGTATATTTAAGTGACTATAAAAAAAATGCATTGAAGTTGAGGTAGATGCAGAAAGTAGTGAATATATTTTGCTGGAGGGAAAAATTGTCAGAGGGCAAGTAGAGACAGTAAAAGTGGCATTGAGGGCAAAGTGATAGAAGACAGCAGGAAATTTACATTGAGAATTTACGTTATTTAACAGTGAAGCATTTACATGTATGTGTGTTGCTGAGGTAGTTTGTAGTGTATGTAATGTTTTAAAACTGCTGGTCCCAAAGAACTGCAGTTAAACTCTGAAGACATATCTGCAGAGCTTAAAATATTGCAACTGCCCATGTAAAGTGCACCAATAGCAGTAGTGGGCTTTTAGTAGCGGAGGTTTATTTTAGCATCTCAACTGCACTGCTGTAGCTTTACCTTGTTCCAAAGTGGCTATCCAGGCTTAATCTCAGCTGAGCTAGAGTACTGTACCTAGAAATCCCTCAGTATTTTATTCATGACATTAAAGTGGCAAGAAATTTCAACATTTAAAATGATAAAAAGCATGTTAATTCAGAATGCTTAATAAGTAAGTAACATAGTTTGAAGATTAGGTCTATGTTGACTATGTACTTTATATATATATATATATATATATATATATATATATGTGTGTGTGTGTGTGTGTGTGTGTGTGTATGTGTGTGTGTGTGTGTATATATATATATATATATATATATATATATATATATATATATATATATATATATATATATATATATAGATCTACTTTAGTAGACCAAATGTTTACTTACCTGACTTTCAGATTGCTGAGACGAAACTACCAAGAATTGCAGAACACCGACATCCCAGAACATCCACTTTGCATTTCAGGTAAGTAACCACTTGGCCATCCTGAAAAAATTCAAACCAAAGGAAAGCAAAGCCACCCCTCACTCTCCCCAACTAAATATACCAACTCTGAGATCACACTACCACAGGGGAGGGGGGCAAAGTTCAACAGGGTGACCAGGTGGTTACTTATCTGAAGTGGAAAGTTAGTGTTGCGGTATGTCTGTGTTCTGCGGTTGTCGGCCTTTTTGTCTCTGCACTCTGACAGTCGGGTAAGTAAGTATTCGGTCTACTAAAGAAGACATATATATACACATACACACACGTGTGTGTGTGCGTGATATATATATATATATATATATATATATATATATACACACACACACACACACACACACACAGTCAGATGTGCTTTTAAACAAAGTTAAGTACTTCTGTTTTCCTTTTCGTAATGTTTTTTAATGCAAGGGAACACAGCTAACATGTTGTAACAAATTTTGCTGTATATTATGGCTGCCATCAATAGTCACATTTTCTTTGTGGATTGCAAAATGCTCTTGCCCTCTACACTGTAAGGGCTGACTCAGTCAGTGAGATCCTCTTACCATGGATCTCCATGTACCAGATATGCATCTCCCACTGAAAGGATGTCACAAAAAAGCATTAAAGACTTTTTTTATGAACAGTATCAGTGCACCTGTTTGATAGGGTTGTCACCTGTCTCTCTTTCTGCAGTTCTTTCCTGTGTGTGTTGGGGTGGCTTGAAAATGGTAAATGTGTTAATACTTTACAAAAATACATATTTTCTGACTTTTCCCTAAATGTCACAGAAATCTTTGATACTACATTTAAGTTATTGTAACATATAGACTATTAACCAACATTTAAAAGCTTAAGTTTCAATACTGTGATGCTGCTTGTGTACATTGACAACTGCCTTTAAACCCCTGACTAATCTAATTGCTTTCT
The DNA here is from genome assembly GCF_019279795.1 of Protopterus annectens. Lineage (NCBI taxonomy): Eukaryota > Metazoa > Chordata > Ceratodontiformes > Protopteridae > Protopterus > Protopterus annectens. The sequence continues at coordinate 1,199,341,245 of NC_056735.1, forward strand.
TTAGCTATGAAAGGGGAGTGTTAAGTTCTCCTCCTCTCTGCAATACAAACAAAGGAAAACAGTTCCACAGCTTTCTGGTCTTCCTTTTTTTATAGCAGTTGCTGTGCTCCTGACATTAGCAGGATTAATTGCCCATCTAAGATTGATAGCAATGTCTGACAGGGTAAACTATAGGTATATCTGTGTCTGTGGTATGGCATGCAGGTGGAGACAAATTACTTTGCAAAGAATGTAAGAAGTTAAGCTTAACAAGAAGTAGGTGGGCTTTCCCTTCTTTTGATTCCAAGGCAAGGAAATGAAAGGTTTAAGAAATCCAAGCAAATTTTGGGCACCTACAAAATACTGGAACCATATTCTAGAGAATAATGAACCCTAAGGATTGAGTTAAACTGTAAGAGAGGACTGAGTTTTCCTTTAAAGATGACCTGTGCATTTCAAAATTGTTTTCAGATTTTTAGATTTGTGCTTGCACAGCTTTAAATTGTTACCTTAATCTATTCAACAGTTTTGTCAGCCTAGACATTGAAGTTGGCTGAACAGTGAATAACAGGTTGATGTCCTTCAAGAATGCAACTGCAGTCATAACATATGGGTTGTCCTGCCTCAGGCAGCCCTCGGTCGGCCGGATTCCAAAGTCTGGGTCCGGCGTCGGCTGGTGTCGCCTCCTCTCCGACGTCACAACGGCTGGAGTATAAAGGCATCGGCCGACGCCATCTTCTTCAGTCTTTCTTGCCGCGCGGTGCCCGAAGCAGAAGCAGTTCGCAAGTGCCGGTCGGTCAGCTCCTGTGTTTTCAGTTACCGAAGTCATCTAAAAGGTAAGTACCCCGTTGGGGAACATTTTTTCTTGCCTCAGCCGATGTCAGAACAAATTGAGAAAGTTAATAATTGTTTGTCTTGTGGTAAACAAATACCTCATAAGGACTTCCATTCTTACTGCCTCCCTTGCCTGGGCCCAGACCACGACGTCTCAGCCTGTGCTGCCTGTGCTTGCTTTAATAAGCGCACTCTCAGGCGCCGGGCAGAATTTGCTGAAGACTTTTTCGGCGAATCCTTCGCTTATATCATGCCGTCGGAACAACGACAACACAAATTTCCAAAAAGCGTAAGGACCGGGACCGACATCCGCGGCCCGCGTCCTCTACTGATATTTCTCCTAAGCCCTCCGCGAGTGCTTCGGTCCCTTCGGAAGCGGTAATTCAACCGCTCCAGGCCGACGACACAGTGGTAACACGTCCTTCAATCCTCGAGACTACACCGGTGCCGGTTATTGATTTTCCTCCAGAAACCGAAGTTCTGGATCTACCCGACACCATTCCCGTGGACAAGGTTACTCCTGCACGTGGGGCAGCTAGGCCTCCTGTATCCATGTCCATCAAGGCCTTTGCATGTGTCAAGGCCGCCAGCCAGGCCAAGGCCCATCCTAAACCTACTGCCCAGGCCCCTTCTTCTGATAAGCAGATCATGTCTCTTGCTGCAGACCTCATCTCTCTTATTAGGGGGTCTCAGCCTCACCCAGACAGAGGTTCTCAGCCGCCTGCAGAGAAAAGGCCTAGAACTGAGCAGGCTGACAACCTCTCTTCAGATGAAGCCTCTGGGGATTCTGAGCATTCAGATACACAAGAAGAATCCTTCCAGGCCTATGAGGACTCTGATGCTGAGGAGTCAATTCCCTCTGCCTCTCCTCCGGAGGATTTTTCTTTCGGTGAAGTCCTCCACTCTGAGGGAGCATTTTAAGTGGCAGGGTCAGGAATTTTCTGATTCTAGGAAAAGGCTACGTACTTTCCTCAAGTTACCCCAGCACAGGCCTTTAGCTATCCCTCCAGTTATGGATGTCCTGGATGATGTTTTCTCCGACTCCAGTGCTAACCCTGATTCTCTCCCTCCTGCTCCTGTCAAGCCAGACAGATATTACAGGGTCCCTGACACTCACTTTAAGGCCCACTCTGTGGATCTTGAAACTATTTCACAGGGCCCCAAAGGAGTGGTACTTCCTCAGCCAAGAATCCACTGCCAGCGGATAGGGAAGCAAGGTCCCTGGAAAGATGGGGTAAGAAAGGTTTATACCTCTACCACCCTTGCCATGAGGTCACTTAACTGCCTTTTTCATATGTTTCAGTACCAGGATTATTTACTGGATGATTTACAGAAAAAGCTAGCCTCTCCTGAGTCTGTTGATAGAAAGGCATTGCAGGATCTGGTCCATAACACTCAGCAGGTTAGCAATCATTTTCTACAGTGTGGTTATGATGCATTGGAGGCTTCATGTAGGGCAGCTATGACAGGGGCTGTTATACGTAGACATGCTTGGTTAAAAGAACAGCCACTGCCAGACCATGCTAAAGTAAAGTTACTTGATGCACCTCTGGAAAAACAAAAGCTTTTTGGTGCTAATGCACAAGATGTGTTGAAGTCCATTGAGGAAAAGGCTAAATCAGTTCAGACAGTCAAAGATTTCCTCCAGGTTCAGCCACCCAGATTCAGCAGGAATTGGCCTTCAAAGAATTGGTCCTTTCCAGACACTGACAAGTTTCAAAGGGGAAAAAACAGGCGTGCTCGAGGTAGAGGGCAAAACCGAGGCTCCTACAGGGGCCGCCAATGGCAACTACCAAATCAAAGAAGTGGCGCAGGCAGTCCAGCTGCACCACAAGGACAATCACAATGACTTGACTTTCATGCCGCCTACCAAAGCTCAAAGAGAAGCACCTTTAGGCGGAAAATTATCCTTATTCTCAAACAGCTGGCACATCTTAACCAAGGACAACTGGATTCTGGATTTAATAGACAAAGGTTACAGATTCCACTTCCATACTTTACCAATAAGACAAGGCATGCCAAACCTGCCACATCATCAAAGGGCAGAGGCACTCATTCAAGTTTCAAAGCTGCTAAGCATAAAAGCAATAGAAAAGGTCCCTCCTCAGGAACAAGGCCAGGGATTTTACTCAAGACTGTTCCTTGTTCCAAGAAAAGAAAACAAATGGAGGCCTATACTGGACTTGTCTACTCTAAATACTTTTCTCATTGTGCCAAAGTTCAAAATGCTGACGTTACAGCAACTCCTTCCCATGCTGGGCAAGGGGTCTTGGCTGGTCACTCTGGACTTCAAGAAGGCATACCTGCATGTCCCAATCAGACACAGTTGCAGAAGATACCTCAGATTTCTTGCAGGGACAGAGCATTATCAATTCTCAGCATTGCCGTTTGGCTTATCTACTGCGCCCAGAGTGTTCACGAAATGCCTGGCATCAGTAGTGGCACACTACAGATTCCAGGGGATTCAAATATACCCCTACCTGGACGACTGCCTGATACAAGCAGACAACAAACAAACCTTGATAACAAACTTGGACTATGTCATTCAATTACTACAGGCCTTGGGATACACAGTCAACATTCAAAAATCAAGACTACTGCCATCCCAACAGATTATTTTCCTGGGAGCCAAACTAGACACAAAAACACAAATGGCCTTCCTCACAGAAGAAAAACAAGAGCAGTTACCAGACTACTTCAAAGGCCTAGCAAAGCTCTCCCAGCTGACTGCAAGGAAAATCCTGCAGGCCCTGGGGTTCATGGCATCTTGCATTCTTCTGATACCTTTGGCAAGACTTCATATGAGAAAGCTGCAATGGTACTTAAAAAGCTTATGGTCACAACACAGCCAAAGCCTAAAGGACGTAGTCCCACTTATTCCATGTCTGCAAAGAGAATTCTTGTGGTGGGCTCGAGCAAGTCAGTTAAACCAAGGCATGTCTTTCAACAAACCTCAAGCAGGTCAAATCATTACAACAGACGCCTCAGATCATGGATGGGGGGCGCACATGGAGGACAGATGCATCCAAGGGCAATGGAACCCAAGGGAAAGGCATCTGCACATAAATAAAAAAGAGATGTTGGCAGTGATACGTGCAATCGAGACTTTCGAAAAATCACTTCAACAAGGACATTTGCTAATAAGGACAGACAACACCACGGTTATGTGGTATATAAACAAGCAGGGAGGCACTCATTCTTATCCCCTCTGCAAATTAACAATGATTCTTTGGGAAAAGTCCCTGAGCCTGAAGATCCACTTACAATCCCAGTTTGTGCCAGGCAAGGACAATGTTCTGGCAGACAAGCTGAGCAGAAATTTCTGGGATCCACACGAATGGATGCTGCATCCTCACATTTTCTCACAAATAAGGGCATGGGGAAGACCGGACATAGATCTCTTTGCTTCTCACCTGAACCATCACCTGGAAAAGTTTGGTACAAGAACTCACCATCCTCTAGCCTGGAAAACGGATGCTCTCTCCTTCGGCTGGAATTCCCTAACAATTTATGCATTCCCTCCTCTACCACTGCTGACCAAGGTGATACTGAAGATCAAAGCAGAATGACCAACAGGCTTTTTGATAGCTCCAGACTGGCCAAGGCAGCACTGGTACCCATTGCTGTTGAGCATAACTCAGACCAAGCCGTGGCCTCTGCCTCTATGGCCTCTGCTTCTAACCCAGCACAATTACAGGACTGTTCATCAAAACCTGCAAACATTGCATTTGACAGCCTGGAGGTTACCATAACTTCTTCCGATATCTCTCTTTCCAAAGAAGTTCAAGAGATTTTACTGGAAGCACGCAGACCTTCCACCAGAAAGACCTATTCAGCCAAGTGGAAGAGATTCATCATCTGGAATGCCAACAAGGGTCAGGATGCAACAGTATTGAGCATACCTCAGATATTAGAATACTTGGCAGAATTGTTTCATACTGGTCTCTCATATTCTTCCATAAAGATCCACGCTTCAGCAATCTCAGCAAAATACAATTGTGATCCACCTGTGTTCTCACATCCCTTGCTAAGACGGTTCCTAAGAGGGATAAAGAATATCAAACCTCCCAGAAAACCACCAGTACCTGCATGGGACCTCAATTTCGTCTTGGAAAAATTAACTCTTCCCCCCTTTGAACCAGCAGCATCTTCAGAAATGCAATTTCTCTCCTGGAAAACGGTTTTCCTATTGGCAGTAACATCAGCAAGAAGAGTCTCGGAGATACAGGCACTCATGGCAGTACCTCCCTTTCTCATTTTTCATCAGGACAGCGTCTCTCTAAGGACCAATCCTTCTTTCATGCCAAAAGTAATTAACAGGGTGTCTCTAAATCAAGCCATTCACCTGCCTACATTCTTCCCCAATCCTCAAAACAAGGGGGAAAAGCTGCTGCATACTTTGGACATACACAGACAACTACGCTACTACTTGGACAGAACAAAGACCACCAGAAAGTCTGACCAACTGTTCGTAGCCTATGCTGCTGGAGTTCAAGGAAAAGCAATCCCTAAGCAAACAATTTCAAATTGGATTGGACACTGCATCAGATTCTGCTATTCCTTTCATGGAAAAGGTGTGCCAGCCAATGTTCGGCCACACTCCACCAGAGCTATAGCCACATCCACAGCTTTCCTAAGAGGAGTGGCTACAAAGGACATTCTAGAGGCTGCTACATGGAGCTCCGTGCATACATTTACCAAGCACTACAACCTGCCTTTATACTCCAGATCCTGAGCAGGCTTTGCTTCGGCAGTCCTGCAGGGCATTTTAGCTACACCATCCCTTTATTAGTACCAACCACCCCCAGCTTGGCTATGGTATTCAACCCATATGTTATGACTGCAGTTGCATTCTTGAAGGACATAGTACAGTTTTGTACCTACCATAAATGTAGATGTCCGATAGATATGCAACTGCAGTCGGATTTTCCCTCCCTCCTACCCCTCTGCAACTTTCTTTTTGGGTCCACTACCCCTATTCCTATTAGCTGGGGGTATCTTTTATGGTGTATCTGTTTATTACTGTTGTGCATGTCTGGAATTGTTTATCCATTCACCAAATTTAGCCTTCCTTGGAGGGCACCTGGCATCTGGGGCAAGAAACACTGAAGAAGATGGCGTCGGCCGATGCCTTTATACTCCAGCCGTTGACGTCGGAGGAGGCGACACCAGCCGACGCCGGACCCAGACTTTGGAATCCGGCCGACCGAGGGCTGCCTGAGGCAGGACAACCCATATGTTATGACTGCAGTTGCATATCTATCGGACATCTACATTTATGGTAGGTACAAAACTGTACTATTAGAGCTCTTCAAGTGTGAAAATAGAAGCTACCGACTTGGGTAAAATTCAGTTGCTGGCTGCTAATTACATTGGCCAGATGCCAACAAAGAAGTAATTTGGAGAAAGTAAGTGAAAATAAACTAGAAAAGGAGGCGGAAAAAATCTGACTGGGAAAAATCGTGTAGCTGTTCAGCAGTAAGAAACTAATGTTTCAGCTTTGGTGCAGGAGATGGATTCTAGAAATTTAAAGGAAAAACAAAATGTACTGACTCAGAATTCCTTAAAATAAGTGAAACTCTGAAGGAATATATAAAGTTGAATAACAAAAGGTAGGAAAAGTTTAAAAAAATTACCTGTTAAGATGAACTGATACAACTGCAAAAATGAATTGTAGAAATGGAGAAAAGGTTGCCTGAGCTTGAGACTTCTCGAAGATTTGTTTAAAAATAGTGGAGTTAGAATATAGAGCATGAGAAAAATACCTGAGATTTTTCTGCTCTACCAGAAAAACTGGAGGGGACAGACCATATTAATTTTATGAAAGTACAAATAAGCAATTGGACTGTTCTACAGAAGGAGTTATTAATTGATAAAGCAACCAAGGCCTGTATTCTTAAAGATGGATTTATATCAGGAGAAAGAGTAAATCCTAACAAAATGTGGCAGAAGGGGAAAAATATAAAAAATTAGGAACAACAGATTGTATATGGGAAATTATTATTCACTGTATACAGGCACAAGAGAAGTAAATTTATTCCAGCAGTCAATAAATGTGGAGGCGCAGGTGAGAGATTCAGGCATTATCCAGACTTTACAGTGCACCAAGGTAAGAAGGGCTGGACAAAGTCAAGTTAAAGTCGGTATAATGTTTTGATCATGGGCTGCTAGGTTGTTGGGATGTAAAAGTGCATTGATTACATTATATGCAGAATTAAGATAATTTCCCTTATTTTTAAGGAGGTAGGTATCCAGGTAAAGTTTAAACACCAACTGAGTCTTTTTTAAAAAGAGGCTTCTAACTTAGTGGGACTAACTTGGTCAACAAAGGATAAAATAAACATAAATGAAATTTGACGGCTTGACTGTGGTACCAAGCATATTATCTTGTATGTATTTTATTCCCAAAGCAGACTTTAGAGATTTTTTCCCTCTGGTAGGTGGCAACTGATGGTGGTATGATGAGGAAAAAGAGAGCTAATTGGCAATATGCTATTGTAATGTAACAATATGGGAAATTTAAAAAATTTCCTGCAGAGTACTGTCAGAAATGTTAGGGGAACAAGTGGTTATTACTAAAGAAATTATTATTTTGAGCTGGGATATAGGGTCTAAATTGCCAGACAGAGTAAGACCTTAATGTTGTCAGTTGTCAAAAAAAACTGTTAATACAAAATGGAAATCAAAATCTAAACACATTTTAATTGAATTTCTGAATGTTGAAATGTATATACAAAATGGAAGTTGGATGATTAGAAAAAAAGGAGCAAATTGTGTAGTAATAGAATTTATGGGAACGATATGTACTGATCTTTCAGGATTAGGAGTGAAGTTTAAAGGAAGACGAGTTGAAAAGGTTGTAATGTTTAAGTGAATAATTTAAAAAGAACAAAAAATGTTTAATGCAGGGGAAATTTAAAGCTGTTATGGTTTATTTTCTTCTTATTAATGTTTGTGTCTGTCATTATTTCAACTGTGGAGATAAAAGGTGTAAAAATTACAGCAGTCTCTTGTTACACTGTTCCTATTCCTGACTCGATATTAATATGTATTGCATGGATCACCATGATTGCACTCAAAAAAAGAGGTAAATTATATCCTGGTTCAGTGCTGTTATAGGGTGAGACGCAGACTTTATAATGTTTAGTGGCTGTTTCTGGCCTTATCTGCCAGAAAGGCTGGTTTGCATTCTTGAGACCACTACTTCATTTTATAACCAGTGGGTGCCATTATTCTTACAGAAGGTATAATAATTGTGATGATATGCACTTGATATTTCTCATTTATTGAAAGCTTTTCTAAGACTGTGAAAAAAAATATTGGTATATTTAGATCTATGAGGTCTTTGGTAGGATTCCTGGCTCCCCCAGTTTCCAAACAGAAATCCTCATAGATTGAGGGCTTGAATGGCCCATTCAGGCACTTTTCTTTCTCAGGAGTTAGGGCCCTAAGGCAGCGCATTTGTAAGGTCTACTACTACTGTCTATTCAGAAACTTTTTTTTTTGTCCATAAAATCAGTGGTCTCGATTTTTATGTTAACACCATAGTTATAACTCTGGTGCAGAGTTTACATTAATATGGGTTATAATACATTTTATAGATCAGACAATCTCTTAGGTTAAGATGCAAATTTTGGAGCATATTTTTAACCAGGTTGGTGGTGATTTTCATTCACTGAAGCTTTATATCATTTAGAAATGTTTATTTCCTCACGTTTTTAAATATTGCCCTGGTTAAAGCATTTAGACACCTTTTCATTTAAAATACACACCACGTGGTATAGATAAATTCACAGTCAAGCCAAGTAGCTCATTATCTTTTCTTTTTTTTTTTTTTTTTTTTACCCACCCTTTCCTTTTCTGTTTTGTCTGACTGGTACATCTTTGCTCATAGGATGACACCTAAAGGCCAGCATAGATGTATTTAGCATTTGTAACTATTAAGGCATTCAACTGAGCAACTAGTTTTAATCTATGGCTAAAGGTACAGTTACCAGTTATTTATTCTGGCTGTCAATTCGTTCTTAAGAACTATATTTCCCTGATGCAAAAAAGTAACTGCATTTCCTTCATTATGCTTAGATTACATTAGGCTGACAAAAAATACAGTAGTCATTATAGGCTTTTAATCGGCATTAGCAATGGTTGTTTGCATTCCTTTATGATAAGCTGTGTCTGAACAGAGGAACCAGGCAGACATTTTCCTCTTTCCCCTTTATTTTGCTTTATATTTAGAGCCATTAACAGACAAAATAATGGACTCAGAAATTTAAGGATACAATTGGTATGGACTTTTGAGATGGCTGCACACCGATCAACAGCATCATTAAAGCTCTCCCAGTGTGAAAACAGAAACTGAGAAAAGGAGCACCATTTTTTGGTAAAATTCAGTTATTGGCAGGAAATAAAGATGACTGCAAAGAAAAACTATTTTGAAAACCTGAAGAAAAAATCAACCAGAAAACGTAGAGAGAAAACACTGCTTGCTAGGATTCTGTAGTTTAGCAAAAAATAAGTTCAAGCTTCAGCTTTGATTTAAAAGGTGGCTTTCAGTAATTTATAGGGAAAAAAATAAATCAAATGTACTCAGAGGTGATTTGAAACATTGAAGGAACATATCAATTCAAACAACAAAAGACTGGAAAAAATATAAGATGCTTTAACTAGCTCTTCAGGTTGCTATAAAGAAAAAGCTGGCTTTGTATGAGGTTTCTCAAGAAGAATGGTTTAAAAAAATAGCATTAGAAGACAACGGTCACAGAGAAAACCTGACATTTTCTGCTGTACCAGAGAAACTGTAAGGAACAGACTATATTAATTTCACAAAAGCATAAATAAGTAGCTGGACTGATGTTCCACAGCAAAATTTAATAATTGAAAGGGCACACTGAGTGTATGCTCCAAACCTGGCCATAAGAATGTAGCCAAGACCTATATTAGTAAAGATGCAGTCATACCAGCAGAAAGAGTTGATCCTGACAAAATTATGAGAGAACGGCAAAGTATTAGAAACTGGAGACAAAGTGTTTGTAGAAAATGAGTATTAACTCTACACCAGGCAGGACAGCAGCAAATGTATCCCAGCAATCAAGGAATATTGAGAGAGTGTGAGATTCAAGCTGTTGTATCCACTTGCCTTCAAAGTGTTTTTTCCTGGAGTATCAAAGTCATTTTTATGCAGAACAAAACAAAAAGTGAGTCAGGAAGCAGTTGGGGACTCTGCTTCTCATTCTTCTGATGGTAATGCTCATCAAGAGACTTTGGCAGTGAAAATGTTTACATTGTTCCAAAGGAAAATGCTTGAGCGGCAGAAAAAAAAACACAGGAGTGGACTAGAAGAATTAGCAGTACCTTGGACTTTAACCAGAGTTGGGTGTTAGAAGATGTAGATGAAGATGGAGAAGACTAGCAACTCCGAAATTTGTGAATAAATGAAGACTATAAAGCATCTTATCTCATTTGTGAAATGTGGTTTCACAAGACAAACAGCAGAAAACACTGGACTTTAATTGACTTTGTTAAACTTGTGGGTGGACTGTAAGGCACATACCACACTTTATATCATTAATGTGTAGAAGGACACTAAAAGGGGGAAACTAACTGTAAGTAAAACAGTTTTTGTTCTTAGTATTTGTATAAAACATTTCATGATATAAATTGCATGTTATGTACAGTAAAATGTCAGGGAATCCTTTCAGTGACTGTTTTATGAGTTAAAGATATTAAAGTAAACAAGTACTTTTTTGGTTGTACAGTACAATGATGGACAAAAGGCTGGACAGAAAGCATGTTTAATGTTCATATGTTGTGATCTTGGGCTGCTGGGGTGGGTGTGAAAGTACACTGATTTCATGTAGAGTTAGGATATTTTCTCTCTCTTTTGTAAGTGTGGATTACTACTTTTGGCTTAAACTGTAAGCTGTTTTTTGTAAGTATGTAGGCTTTAAAAATAAGGCAAAATGGTGAAAACGCTAAGATATTACAACTGCAATAATGTTAGCTGGTTTGTTTTTCACTGGCAAATGTTCAGGGAGTTTGTGTCTACATCCGAGGGCAGCTTGTTCTTTTTGAGTGGAACTTAAAAAAGACTCATTGCTGAGTAGATTTCAGTAGAGGCAAGCAGTCTTCAGATGCAAGCAGTTAATTTTGAGAATTTTGAGTATTCTTTCTTCAGAGAAATGCAGAATTTAAAGCTACAGTGGCAAGCAGTTTAGTGAAAAAAATTTTTGAAATTATGATAAGTAAAATGTAGCAACCTCCTTTGCCACCTTAATACATTAATGCAGTTAGTAGAACATACAATTTAGATTTATTTAAAGATGGGTAGTGCACCCTTTTGCTAGGTCTAAAAGATAATATTTTCTGATAGCATGCAAATTATTTGTTCATATCCTGGCGGGGTAAATAGTGCAAGTGGGAGTGCATGCAGTTTAGCATGGGTAACCTTAATTTTAGGTTAGATAATGCCTGCAGGTGTAGTTATTTTGGAGCAATTCTTCCTTTCTGGATGGTTAAATTTCATGTTTTGAAGATGTACATATTTTTGTTTGTTGCAAGTTAATAGCTGATGAGGGAGTTTTGTATTTAGTCTTTTGTTTGTGGGTTTTCATTAAAACAAAACGTCTTGAAAAATGTGACTTGGGTTAAAATGGAGATGAGAAGAAACTGTAGAAGAGATCACCTGCCAAACATCAGCGAATTCTCTTTAGAGAATTCAAAAAAAAAAAACTGGCATGCATAATAAGTGGGAATAGGTTCATAGGTAGGTACTAGGCTATTGACCCTAGGGCCTATATAAGCCTAGTCAAAAATGTACCCTGGCTTTTGTCACCTAAGAAAATTATTTTCCTGTGCCCCTGTCAAGCAGAGACACAGAAGTGATCCCTGGGGTGAATTTCCTATTTCCCATCCAGTCAAGATTTTTTTTGAAGAGTGCTAGTGAGGAGCTCTGTTTGACATAGATAGGTAGTCTGTTCCAGAGTATGGGAAGTCTCTGGGACAGGAATCTATCCCTCCAGCATGTTCTGTTTATTATGGTAAACTCGAAAACGAATGCCCAGAGTCAAGACAAGAACCCAGTTGCAGCTCCACTCAGTTTATTGGCAAAATCTCAATACACCATTAACGCTTTTCTATTCCACATACAAAATTGCGTTTTCGTCCTGACAACATAGGACTTAATCAGATGAATGCTTCCTACCCAATTGATGCTTGAATACTTTAATTAAAACCGGGAGGTAAAAACAAGCAGCCTAAACCACAGGACCAACACAGCTCTGTGCTGGTCCTGTGGTTTAGGCTGCTTGTTTTTACCTCCCGGTTTTAAAGTATTCAAGCATCAATTGGGTAGGAAGCATTCATCTGATGAAGTCCTATGTTGTCAGGACGAAAACGCGATTTTGTATGTGGAATAGAAAAGCATTAATGGTGTATTGAGATTTTGCCAATAAACTGAGTGGAGCTGCAACTGGGTTCTTGTCTTGACTCTGGGCATTCGTTTTCGAGTTTATCTGTTTACATTTGGAGTGCCTTGGACTTTTGTTTTTTTCTGTTTATTATGGTGACAAGGTTTAGGTCCCTAGAGCATGTAGCTTTGAGGGACTGGGGATTTCTTTAAGTGGAGCATATCCAACAGCTCTGGGTTTGACATAGCTTTGTATGTTAGGCAGAGATCGCCTCTGAGTAGGTGATATGCGATGAAGTAAAGCTGGAGTTTTTTGAGACCGTCTGCCTAGGGCATCTATTTGAGGCCAGTAATCCTCTTTGTGAGGTATTTCTGTGACCTTTCTAGTTGTTGTAGATGTCTTGTGAGGTACATACCAAAAGGGACATTGTACTCTATAATGGGTCTAATGAGTGATGAGTAGAGGGGAACAATGACCTCTTTTTTTTCTGGATGAGAAACCTTTTGTGATGAGGTGAGCTACTTAGAAGGATTTCCTGACCACTGTGGCGATGTGATTATGAAAGGAGATACTACTGTCCACCTGTGTCCCAAGGTCTTTTATCACATTTTCGGCATTAAGTAGACTACCAGCTATGCAGTAGTTCATGGGTGCAGAGTTTTTACCAAAGGGGATGACAGTACACTTTTTGGCATTGAGCTTCAGGCCATGGCTTTGACACCAGGTATCTGTCTCAGTGAGGCCCTTTTGTAGTATGTCCACATCGTTAGGAGTTTCGATTATGGCTCCTAGTTTGCAGTCCTCTGCAAACTTTGTTAGCCAAAGACCTTCTGTGTTAGCCTGTACTTCAGAGAAGTAGATACCAAACAGGAGAGGACCCAGGACTGAGCCCTGTGGTACTCCACTTGTCACTGGTCTGAAGTTGGACTTGGAGTCTGCTACTTTCACAGTGTGGGTTCTGTCCGTGAGCCAGTTGGCAACCCATCTTGTGACATAGGGATTTATACCTAGTTTAGTGAGCTTACCTAGGATTCCAGAGTGGTGGATGGTGTTGAAAGCCTTGGCAAGATCTAGATAAGCTGTGCGAACCACTTTAATAGCTTTTTATTATTATGGCTATGCTGTTCATATTATCCTGGAATGTGAATGACCTTACAAGTATAGATTAAAAGGAAGAGTTATGGAATTATGTTAAGAAATGCAGAGTGCAAGTAGCAGTGCTGCAGGAGAGACATTTGGAAAGAAATGTGCATGTGAATTTGACAAAGAGAGGATTTCAGAATGGATATTCAGCAGAATTTCAGGGACAGAGTAAAAGGGGGTAATTATACTAATTGCTAGTGATAGATGGAAAACAAGACAAAAAATGTAGTTTTGTGTTAGTAAGGGGCCATTGGCAAGTTAGGAGGATTACAATGGCATTTATTTATATTCTACTGAAAACTGCTATTCTGGAGCTTAAAGGTTTGGGAGAAGTAATCAGCTTTAAGTAGGGAATATTATTTATAGATGGGGACTAGAATTTGATTTGCAATACTAAGGCTGTATCAAGGGGACCTAGAAGGGACAGTTTAACAAAAGAGAGTAGACTCGGAACTTCTGAAAATATTTGGTATAGAAGAATTCAGTAATAGGAACTTGAACAGAATTTGCATATTATTGCCCAAGGTATGATAACTGGGCTAGTCTAGACAGAAATTATATTTTTGGAACATGTACATTTAATTGAAAGCTTTGACACACATCCAGTAACCGTTTCTGATCATGCACCGATAAAAAGTAAGATACAAATGCAATGCAATGAAGTACAAAAAAGACACTGGTGCTTTCCCACCTCCCTATTAAAAAGAGAGGAATTTAACAAATGGGTCGTGGAAGATATTCATGAGTTATTAGTGAAGATAGAAATGTTTTTAGATGTTATAGCTAGTGACTGGGACAAAATGGAATTCAAACGCAGGTTCATACTAAGAGAGTAAGTCATATGGTTAAGAAGCAGTAGAAATAGAAGGGCTGACAGAGGTTGAAGTATTGCAGAATAAGGGGAATCTCACAGAACAAGAGGAGGAGCAAATGCAGAGTGCTAAAAAAAGAAAATATCTGGATAATATGCATGAGTTTAGAAAGGTTGCAGTTAAGCAACTATTTTTTGATAACTCTAGAGCACAAAACTTTTAATTCATTGACTTCGGCAAAAAAATGAAAGGGTTGTCTCCAGACTTAGGGAACTCATAACAGGAAAAATAAGCAGAGATGCTGTAGAGGTTTTAGAGATGTACCGGAAATGTTATGAAAATATGTATAAAGCAGAGAAATGTGGAAGTCAAAGTGTGCAAATGGAAGTGTTTATGGAATACTTAATTATGCCAGTGTAGACTGTTGAGCCTCGTCTACCCCTAACAGTTGAGATAGGAAGTGATGAGATAAAAACTGTGACATATAATCAATCTTCAGGAAAGTCTCCAGGAACAGATGGTATTACTGTGAAAGTTTGGAAATTAGGAGGAAAAAAAGGATAAAGATCTGGAAGATTTTGTTTAACAGTATTTTAAAAGGAGGGGAAGCACCTCATCTGGGAAGAATGCTGGGGTGGCTGTGTTGCCTAAAAGTGTCAAAGACCCTTCAGACCCATTTCAATTTTAAACCAAGATTATAAAGTGTCTATACTAGCTAAAAGAATGCCAGAGATGATGCCAAAATCAACATGAGTCATTTTGACATTCTCTATCACTAGTCAAAATAATTCACCTCTGGAACTAGTGTCAGAGACCAAGCTACTTGGGGTCCAAATTGATAACCAACTCAAATTTAATTCTCACCTACAGCTAAATATCAAAAAAACCCACCAAAAACTTGGTATGCTGTACCGGCAAAATAAATACCTCACACCTGCTGCCAAAATCACTCTCTCTACTTCATTTCTTATCCCCTCCCTTCTCTATGGAGCCCCACTCCTAACTAATCTACAGTCCTCCCTAAAAACCCAACTTTCCTCTTGCTATAACAAAATTGCCAAGTTTGCTACCAACCACAAGTCCTCCTCACACCACTGTTCCTCTCTCCATATACTAAAATGGCTAGAGCTTCCTAACTATCTCACATACACTCAACTAACTCTTGCTCACAAACTCATTTTCAACTCCTCTCTCTGTCCCTCCCTTTCATCAGCTTTTTTTTAAAATACACCTTCCTGATAGAACACTGAGGTCCAACAATCAAAATCTATTAGAAATCTGTAAACCCACTCGTCCCCCAGGGAAAAATCTTCTATCTTTTGTCCTTGCCCGCCTTTGGAACTCTCTACCATCATCCATCCGCACCACCCCCAACCACTTTATTTTTAAAAGATCTCTTCATTCCCACCTAGTATCCAAGTGGGAATGCTCTTGCTCCCATCCCACATAGCTAATTTACTTGCAATTGCCATCTTCCTTCTTTGCCTTGATTCCTCTTGCATTTTTTTCTGATTATTTACTCATAACTAATATACATTATCATTTCACCTTATAGGGAAAACTGCACTAGCCCTCACCTCCTAAGTACTTCCTTCATAAATTTCTGTTATTTCTCAGAAACTTGATTCAGTATTTTGAATATGGTATAAACTCAAAATTTTTCATGCATTATTCTTTATAATTTATAATCTATTAATTTTATCTAATGTTCTTTCATAATTATTTCTTCTGTGTTCATTTGAAATTGTTTACTGGTGTCAAAATACTTTGGATTATTATATAATTTGTAATTTGTTATAGTTTTTGTACAACTAGTATGAATCACTTTTTGTAACATACTTAGTTCTGGAGCTTTTCTCCCCAGGACTCCATTGAAAACGGGTTATTTGACCCAATGGACTATCCTGGTAAACCAACTGCAAATAAATAAATAAATAAATAAATAAAATATTTGGCAACATTAATAAAACAGTGATGATCCAGAGGGAAGCAGTATGTAAGAAAATATTTCTGTTGGTGGTGGGCCTTGATGCAGAGAATGCATTTGACAGAGAAAGCTGGGATATTATGAGTAGGGCAATGGAAGCATTTGCATTCCCGGATACATTAATAAGGTTATTTAGAAGGTTATGCGAAGTATCTGAGACAAGAATTAAAGTGGAAGGATCCCCCTCAGATACACTGTACACGATCAGAGGAACCAGGAAAGAGAGTAGTCTTTCTCCTTTATTTGCTTTGTATTTGGAGCCATTGGCAAAGCAAATAAGGCACTCAGAAGTAGGATATAATTGGTATGGTAATCAAGAAAGTTGGCTTTATTTGCAGGTATTATATTTTGTTCCTTATAAATCCAGAAAAGGGCATATCAGTGTTGTGGAACGTTTGAGACAATTTCAAGTCTTTTTGGGATATCAAATTAATGAAGATAAAATAAATTTTTTACCTATAAGTTATGTATTCACACACACATTGGTTCAGCACTACCTATATTTATGGCGACATGATTAAGTATTTAGGAGTATTCTGTTGTGGCAGCTAAGGATATATGAGAAGAGACTAAACAAAAATAGTACAAATATTGAGAAACTTGAAACTCTTAGTTATGGATAGTGATAGTAAGATACAAGCAGTGAAAATGTTTTTGGTCCCTTTAGTCTTACATACAGGGTCAGGCATGTGTTTATCAACCCAAGGGGAAGTTGTTGACAGTAATAGAATTGAAGGAATTTATCTGGAAGGCAAAGAGGTGCAAGAGTGAGATAAGCTGATCCTACTGATAGAACAAGGTGGTTTAGGATTACCGGATTTGACGGAATATTTTAGAGCTACACATTTAAGGCTTATGTACATAACACAAGCAGATGCTATAATTTAAAGCAGAAAGGGATGATGATAAAATGGGGGAAATGCAAGAAATAAGGACAGAGAATAGGGAAGCGGAGCTGGATTTTACTAGAGTAAACTGGCAAAGGAGCCAGTGTATTGGGAACAAATAACTAGAGAGGGAAAGGTAATAGAATGGGATGAGGCCAAAAAGACATTTGGACTATAGACTTAGAGACTGCCTTTTTTATCAGGGATAGATATAAGAGTACAGACAAATAGAAAGAGATAGGGGAATACTACATGAAAGACTTGCTCTGGTAGAGTTTTTAGTTGAATCTAGAACTGAAGCTGCTGTTAAAAAGGGGGTAATCAATAGAGTATATAAAATATTGCACTGTAACTATAGGAATAAATCAGAGGAGTTTAGAAAAGATTGGGAAGAGATTGGATAAACATTTCATGAAGAAACAATGAGAAGGTACATGTATGGCTCCCAAGTATTCAACAAAGTCTAGAAGATTTAGGATTTTTGCTTGGAAGTGTTTGCATAGGTATTGTTATACCCCAAGCACAAACAGTAGAATTTTTCCTTGGGTAGATGGCAACTATTGGAGGTGTGATGAGGAAAAAAGAGGTAGTTGGGAACATATATTTTCTAAGTGTAATGATCTAGCAGACTTCAAATTACCCTACAGAGCACTTTGACAGAAATATTGTGTGAAAAAATGGTCGTAACTATGGAAATGATGTTCTTCGTGTTTCACTGTTGCAGTCATTACATTTGGGTAATCTGCTGGCAGGTTGTTCTCAGTCGGCCTGAATTCCAAAGTCTTGGGTCCTGCATTGGTTGCTGTCTCCTCTTCCATGACATCAGGTCGTCAGGGGTATAAAACAGGCAGCCGATGCCATTTTCTTTAGTCTTTCTTGCCGCGCGGTGCCCGAAGCAGAAGCAGTTCGCAAGTGCCGGTCAGCCGACTCCTAATATTTTCGAATTCGAGTTTCAGAACTGAAGTCTTCACTAAAGCTAAGTACCCCATTGGGGAAACTTTTTTCTTGCTCCATACCGATGTCAGTAAAAAGTTAATAATTGCATTACTTGTGGGAAGCAAATACCTCATAAGGATTTCCATTTATACTGTATTTCTTGTCTTGGCCCTGATCATAATGTGCCTAGCTGTCGGTTTTGTGCTAGATTTAACCAACGCACTATTAAACATCAGTATATCTTTGCCTCAAAATATTTTGGAAACAGATTTAACTATCCTGAAATGTCGTCTGATAGCAATCCAACTACCGATAGCAATCCGACTACCGGAGTACACTAAAAATGCAAAGAAAAGGACCGAGACAGACCATCGAGGTCCAAAACTGACTACAAAGCTTCTCCTAAGCCAGTTGCTGGTACTCAGTGAGGCGCTTTTGCAGCCCCTGATACCTGCTACTTTCAAGTTGCAGGCCCCTACCGAGACCCATGTGGAGTCCAGCATGCCACGAGATTCTCAAAGTATTGTACCTGCGGATGTCTGTCCCTCGGATAGGTCCGGAGCCGCTGAGCAGGCACCAGCTTCTGAGAGTGTATTCAGGCCACAACATTTTTATATAAAACCAATGCCAGCTTCAAAATCAAAGACAAAAGCAAAGTCTAAAGCTAAAAAACTGACGCATGAGCCATGTGCACAGGCCTCTATGCCCAAAAAGCAGATGATCAAAATGGCTGAAGACCTAATTCCTTTGATCAGGGGTTCCCAACCCCCTCCTGATAAGAGGCCTAGGCAAGACACTGATTATGAATCTTCAGATCGGGTTTCTATTTCTTCTGATTCCTCTTCTGATCAGGAATTATCTATACCACCCTATGAGGATTCTGATGCAGAGGAATCTATCCTATCTGCATCTCCTCCTGAAGATTATTCCTTTGGAAAAACCTTGCATACTTTGAGGGAACATTTTCACTGGGAGAGTCAAGATTTCTCAGAATTAAAAAAGGGACTCATGGATTTCCTTCTTCTCCCTCAGCATAGGCCTTTAGCCATACCTCCTGTTTTAGACATTGTGGGTGAGGTGTTCTTGGAGTCAAGCTTGACTCCAGACTCCTTACCTCCAGCTCCTAGCAAGCCAGACAGATATTACAGGGTTCTTGACTCTCACAAATTTTTATTTAGAAACCCTGCTGCTGACCCTGAAACTATTTCACAGGGACCCTAAAAGGTGTTAAGGCCTCAACAGCAAAAAATCCTACCCCCTCAGAGATTCCAGGGCACTGGATAGATGGGGAAAGAAGGTTTATACATCTGCAACCTTGGCAATTAGGGCCTTAAACTGCCAGTTTCATATGCTCAAGTATCAACAACATGTTATGGGATTACTGAAACAGAAAATTATGTTGATTTCTGAATGTGCAGAAAATAAAGAATTGCAGGAATTATTGCATGCAGCAGAACAAGTTGGAAAGCATACCTTGCAATGTGGTTTTGATTCCATAGCAGCCTCCTGCAGGGCTGCAGTTACTGGATCTGTGATTAGGAGGCATGCCTGGCTAAGAGAGCAAAATTTGCCTGATCATGTTAAAGCTAAATTCCTGGATGCACCTTTACAGCATGATACTCTGTTTGGTATTAAGGCAGAAGAGGTTTTAAAGAAAATGGAAGACAAAGCTAAGTCTATGCAAACTGTAAAAACTTCTTAGAAGTGCAGCCACCAAGATTCAGTAGACACTAGCCTGCAAAAAACTGGTCCTTTCCTGTGTCTGACAGAGCTCAACGGGGCAAATCCAGGTGCCCAAAAGGTTCTAGATACCAGTCACAGGATTCCTACAGGTCAAAGCAATGGGGTGCTTCTACCTCCAAATCTGGAGGAAATAAAGCGCAACCCTATAGTAAACAGTCTCAATGACTTCCCTCTGCCATCACCAAGTACTTATCTTTTGGCAGCACCCTTAGGGGGAAAATTGGCACTTTATGCTCAAAAGTGGCAGTTAATAACCCAGGACAAATGGGTGTTAACCATAGTATCTCAGGGATACAGATTCTACTTCCACACTCTGCCAATTGCAAACGGTTGGCCAGACCTGCCAAAAAAATCAATGGGCAGAGGCACACAAACATGTTGCGTCCCTCATGGATATGGGGACTATTCAGCCAGCATCAGAACAGTAAAAAGGACAAGGGTTTATTCAAGACTGTTCTTGGTACCCAGAAAAGACGAGGCCTGGCGCCCAATACTGGATTTATCAATTTTGAACACATACCTGGACATTCCAAAATTCAGAATGCTAACTTTGCAGCAGCTTCTGCCCATGCTGGGAAAGAACACCTAGCTGGTGACATTAGACTTAAGAGGCATACCTGCATACCCCAATAAGGGAATCGTGCAGAAGATACCTCCATTTCAAGACTGGCTTTATGCATTACCAATTCTCTGCACTGCCCTTTGGCTTATCTACTGCGCCCAGGGTCTTTACAAAGTGCCTGGCACCAGTAATTGCATTTTGCAGACAAAGAAGTATACAAATATATCCTTACTTGGATGACTGTCTCATTCAAGCATAGAGCAAGGACATTCTTTTTCAGCATCTGGTGTTTGTGAGAAGGCTTCTAACATGCCTAGGGTACACAATAAACAAAAAGAAATCACAACTGGTACCCTCTCAAAAGATAACATTCCTGGGTGCAAGCTTGAATACAACTGCCCAGATGGCTTTCCACATGCCAGACAAACAAAGGCAACTGACTACTTACTTCAAAATGATGGCAACAAAAACCCAGTTATCTGCAAGACAAACTGCAGGCTTTGAGGTTCATGGCATCCTGCATTCTACTGATTCCATATGCAAGACTGCATATGAGGAAACTACAGTGGTACCTAAAAAGTTTATGGAGTCAACATTCACAGTCTGGAAACAATGATTCCTCTCATTCCCTGCCTACAACAGGAGTTTCTATGGTGGGCAAAGGCATGTCACCAAAATATAGGACGGCCTTTCACTCTACCCCCTGCCAGCCAAACTTTAACAACAGACACAGATTATGCATGGGGGGCCCACCTGGTGGGAAGATGCATTCAGGGCATATGGACCCCAAAACAAATGCATCTGCATATGAACCAAAAAGAGATTAGCTGTTCAAAGTGCCCTGACAGCCTTCAAGGACTTACTGCATCCAGGACAACTACTGATAGACGGACAGCACCACGGTTATGTGGTACATAAGCAGGGGGGCACGCACTCATACTCCCTTTGCCGACTAGCCATGGCACTGTGGGACACAGCCTTAACTTACCAAGTATGTCTTCAAGCTCAATTCCTGGCAGGAAAGCAGAATACTCTGGCAGACTAAACAGAAACGTTATGGACCCTCACGAGTGGAAACTAGATCCACAAGTCTTCAGCATGATAACAAAGAAATGGGGGAGCCCAGACATAGACCTATTTGCCTCCCCTCAGAATTATCAACTGGAAAAATTCTGCACAAGGACTTATCTCAGACAAGCATGGAAATTGGATGCCCTGTCCTTCAGTTGGAAAAACCTATCAGTTTACGCCTTTCCTCCTCTGCCTCTTCTTCCCAAGGTCCTACTAAAGGTCAGGCAAGAAAAAACAAAGATGATACTAATTGCCCTGGACTGGCCCCGCCAATACTGGTACCCAATCCTAAGGAATATGTCACAATTCCCAGCTTGGTACTTGCCTCAAATACCTCACTTACTGTCCCAGCAAAACAATCAGATCCGGCACAATCAGCTCCAAACACTGAACCTGGTAGCATGGCTGATCATGTAGTTATTCAAACAACACCTCTTAGTAAAGCTGTGATGGATGTCATTTTGGAAGCCAGAAGGCTTGGTACTAGAAAATCTTATACTGATAAATGGAAGAGATTCTGTGCTTGGAACCAAGCACAAGGAACTGACACAGCAGAGCCAAATATTCCTCAGATTTTACAATACTTGACTGAGATGCTTGACAAAAGCCTATCTTTTTCATCAATAAAAATCCATGCCTCTGCCATCTCGGTTCATAACAGCACAGAGCAACCAATGTTTTCTCATCCTTTACCAAAGCAGTATCTTAGAGGGGCAAAAAAATTAAGGCCTCCCAGATCATCACCAATTCCTGCATGGGACATCAATTATGTGTTGGAAAAGCTCACCCTGCCTCCATTTGAACCAGCTGCTACTGCATATCTAAAGTTCTTATCATGGAAAACAGCTCTGCTCCTAGCAATTACTTCAGCAAGAAGGGTCTCAGAGCTACAGGCCCTCATGGCTGTGGAGCCTTTTATCATATTTTACCCAGACAGGGTGTCCCTCAGGACCAATCCTTCATTTATGCCTAAGGTGGTTTCCATTGTGGCTCTTAACCAAACTATTCATCTGCCAACCTTTCATCCAAATCTGCAGAACAAGGGGGAGCGGATCCTGCATTCCTTGGATGTACACAGACAACTAAGATTCTACTTGAGCAGGACTAAAGCTCTAAGAAAAACTGAGCAGTTACTAGTGACATTTGCTGCATTTCAAAGCAGACTATTTCAAAGTGGATAAGCCATTGCATTCGTTCCTGCTACTTACACTATGGCAAACCGGTGCCCAATGGCATTAGGTCTCATTCCAGCAGAACTGCAGCTACATCAGCAGCTTTTCTCAGAGGGGTACCAGCCAAAGACATTCTAGAGGCTGCTACTTGGAGTTCTGTTCACACTTTTACAAAGCATTATCATTTGCCTGTCTACTCTAAGTCCAGGGCCGGCTTTGCCACTGCAGTTCTGCAGGGCCTTATAGCCACCCCTAATGCAGCCTCCCATCCATAGCTTTGGAATTCTCCCCAAATGTAATGACTGCAGCAGTGAAACACGAAGAACATAGTACAGTTGTGTACACTTACCATAAATGTAGATGTTTGAGTGTATTCACTGTTGCAGTCCAGGTTACCCGCCCGCCATCCCCCTTTTTATTCTGGAGTTCTTCTTTCCTTCACTATCTTTTACAGCCTTTGTGGTGTATTTGCTTGTAGATGAAGGTAAAGTTTGTATTGTTGCATGTAAATATCACTTATATATATATTTTTGCTACTCATTTGGGGGGCACCTGACATCTGGGGCAAGAAAAACTAAAGAAAATGGCGTTGGCTGCCTGTTTTATACCCCTGATGACCTGACATCATGGAAGAGGAGACAGCAACTGACGCAGGACCCAAGACTTTGGAATTCAGGCCGACTGAGGGCAACCTGCCAGCAGATTACCCAAATGTAATGACTGCAACAGTGAATACACTCGTACATCTACATTTATTGTAAGTGTACACAACTGTACTTTTCTTAGCTGGAACTCAGTTTCTGAAGTGCCTTGATATAATAAAATCTTGTTAATTTTAGTTTTGGTGGCTGCCAAAAAAATCAATTACTAAGTATTGAATATTGTAACAGAGATATAAAAACTGGGAGTGGGATCTTTAGACAAGGGTAAGAGCAAGTTGCATAGAAAAAAAATGTAAACCGTATTAAGAATACATGCAGAATAATTTGAGGAGGAGTGAGGTCTAAGGGAAGGCAGTAACTGAGTGATTTTATGTGATGTTAGACTGATAATAGTTATACAAAAGAACAAATGTGACGTATAATGTTTCTAACTGGGAACATGTTTATATGGATTGTGTTCTTTTTATGTACTATCTTAATGGTAATTCAATAAAAGTGCTATAAAAAAACAATGGTTGACTGCAGTAATTAATTTGAAAGCTTTACTTGCTCTCTGATAGCCAAGCAAAGTCGCATAGTAGATTATTGTGCACATCTGCCTAAGGATATTACCCCTGAAGGAAAGTCTTGTTTGTTTCTAGGCTTTTATTTAAGGCCTCCTTTACACTATGACCCCAGTTGGTCATCATTTTGCAACTTATTCATCCACTAATCATGTCCCCAGTTGAGAAATATAATTCAAAATTATATCTATACATAAACTGGACAGAGGGTGGAACCTTATAACTGCACTTTTACCTTAACTTTATGTTGTGTATCTTCCTGTCCCCTTCACTTACTTCCTTTGTACTATAAGTAACAAGCACAAAATCAAACAGGCTGGAAGCCGAAGACCCTTGTTTAGTTCTACCCAAACATATAAGGAAACTGCTGTTAACTAACTTTTTCTCAGATACCAGGCACTTAAGGCAACCATGCTTGGTACTTGTCTTTGAAAATCACAGATAAATGGAAATTGCCACTCAACAAGACTTTTACATACCTTTTCTTTTCGTAACTGTTCTCACAATATATATAGAGTCCAGTTTGTGAAAAATCTGGACCTTTACCAACAACTAACTTGGGAAGTTTCTATTTAATTTATGGTGTAACTCAAGCTATTATCTGAAGCTACAGAGTTTATATGACAATGAAGTTGTTGCTGTTTTTCCTTTTTTAAGGTCTACAGCAAATCTTATGTTTAGTCATAGCATCATAAATTCAGGGTCATGCTATTTTTCTCATTTCTTACTGTGGAATCATACAGTTAGCATCCTACTGTTCAAGGCACCCTCTCTAGTAACCTAGAAGGAGAAGACTGGGTATCTGGTGGTGCAAACTAATGTATAATTTTATTTATTTATTTACATTTGTTTACTGGGAAATTCCGACTGGACACAGGTCTTTTTTTAGCGGATGCCCGAGGAGAAAAGCTCCACATCGTGTACATGATAGAGATACAAAGTTGCACAATACAACATTACAGGTTGTTGGCTTTAATACAATAATAAGATATTGATTATCAACAGTATATACAGAAAATGTTGCAAGTTGAGAGAGTTTTTGTTTATAATATTAGTAACAAAGTTGTCAGACAAGATGTTCAAGTATGTAAAGACAACTAGCTATTTTTGACTGTGGTTAGTAGTGGCGGTGGTATAGTTGGGTTAAGAGTCTTGGTGGGGGGGTAATGGTGGGGGTGTTAGTCTGTATTAGAACAAGGACAAAGCCAATGCAAATTTAAGTGGAATCTGAGTGCAGTCTTGAAAAGGCTGCTGGAAGGTAGAGTAGTTAGAGGGTGGAAGATTGTTCCAAAGTTTAGATATGGTACATGAAAATATGGCTTCTCCTGGGTTTTTGGGTTTGATAACAGTGAGTTGATTTTTGTTGCTTGATCTTAGGGGCCTAGTGGGGTGATAGGATTGAAGAAGGGTTTGAAGGGAAGGGATGTTAAGGGGGTGGTTAATAAGTTTATGAGCAAGGGTGAGTTGATTAAAGTGGAGTTTTTGGGAGTTCTAGCCAGTTTAGCTCTTTAAGGGAGATACATTGATGGCTGAGGTAGGAGGTTCCAGTGACAAATTTAGCAATTGTGTTGTAATGAGCATCCAGCTTGTGTAGGTCAGTCTGTTTAAGGTTGGTAAGTATGGGGGATGCATAGAGTAGGGAGGAGATTAGCTGGGAATTGGCTATGGAAATTCTAGCCGCCTTGGTTAGGAATTGGCGGCTTCAATATAATGCACCAAGTTTCTTGTGAACTTTTTTTATTGTGAGAGATATGTGGGTGTCAAATCTAAGTTTGTTGTCTAGTTCCACACAGAGTAATTTTGTGTGTTCTGATGGAAAAATGATGGTGTTGTCTTTGGCAAGAATGTTAACGTGGGGGTGTTTTGGGTGGCTTCGGAAAGTAGGAACAGGAGAGGTTTTGTCTTACTTGGGTTGAGTAGGAGCTGAGCATTGGATAGCCAGCTTTCTACAGAAGAGAATGATTCCTGTGTGATTTGTTGTAGTTCTGGTAGAGTGGGGGCAGAGCAGATGAGAGTAGAGTCATCTGCATACTATAGAAGAGATGCTTGTGTGGTGGCAGTATGTAGGTTGTTACTGAAAAGTGAGAATAGCAGAGGGCCAAGGATAGACCCTTGGGCAACTCCGAGAGTAACTGGGAGGCGAGGTGATAGGTTATCATCCCAGATTGCTGGCATCCTTGTAGATAGCTGTGGAACCAGTTGCAGGCTGATTGTGAGAAGGAGTGGTTGGGGTGAGTAGATAGTAGTAGCTCATGAAATATCATGTCAAAGGCCTTTGAGAGATCTAGAAATATGGCAGTAGAGAAGAGGCCATTGTTTTTGTGATAAAGTATACTGTTGGTGAAGGAGAGCAGAGCGGAGGTAGTGCTGTGATATGGCCTGAAACTATGTTTGGTTTTGGAGAGGAGATTATTAGCTAGGAGCTAGTTGGAGACCTGGATATTGATGCATTTTTCAAGTCTCTTGGGGAGAAGATAGCAATGGGGCTGTAATTGGAGAGGTCGTGGGGGGGGTGCCTTTGTGGAGGGGAATGATGTGGGATATTTTCCATATCAAGGGAACATGGCCTTCTGTTATGGAATAGTTGATTAGAATTGAAAATTGGGTAGGCTAGTGTATCAGCTGCAATTTTCAAGTATTCAGAGGGGAGGTTGTCAGCTGCGAGTTTGGTGGGTTTAAGTTTTGACAATAGTCTCTTTATGTTGGAGGTATGTACTGAGGTGAAGAAGAAAAGAGTGGGGGGTTTAGAGTTAGGAGTTGGGGGGGGCTTGTTGTAGGGAAGTGTTTTGTTTAGAGATGTTATAGTTTCAGTGAAGTGTTTGTTGAAGGATTCAGCAATACTGCTGGAGGAGGGGAGAGCAGAGTGGACGGCTGGGGGGAGGATAGTGTTAATAGTGGACCAGAATTGCCTAGGGTTGTGGTTGGTAGAGTTTAGGGTGGATTTATAATAGAGGGATTTGTCTAATTTTATATACTTTTTGGCTTTATTGTGCAGTTCAAGGAATGATTGCCTGTCTGAGTTATTTTTTTAGTCGCCAGTGCTCCCAGGCCTTATCTCTGGATTTCATTAGGGTTTTGATGGTCTTTTGTAACCATGGGGCATGCCTGGATCTGACTTTGGCATTTCTACAGGAGCATGGGTGTTTAGGATGGCGAGGAAGGTACTGTTGAAGTGGACAGCCTCATCTAGGTTGAGTATTTTAGTGGTCACCAGTTAATTTTTTGCAGGGAGGAGATGGAGTTGGGGTTGAATTTGGACTTGTTCCATATTTGCCTGTGGATAATGGGCTTCAGACTGTTTGTGTGGTGCTGAATTAGGAAAGTGGGGGAGTGGTCACTAAGACTGTAAGTGTAAGCAGCCTGCTAGGTAAGAGTGAGGGACTATGTTGACTAGGAATCCAGTCAGTTAAGGTATGATTGTTAGGGTTTTTGTTGATTCGGGTAGGAGATTGAATGAGTTGAGTGAACTCATGGAGATTAAGGTGAATGGTTGGGAGACTGTTATTACAGAATAGCCAGTTGATGTTAAAGTCACAGAGTGATGGCTTCATGGGGGAGAGAGAGAGTAGCCCAGCTCAGGAGATTTTCTAGGGGTGTAATATTTTGCCCTGTGGGAAATAACATCCTATAATATTTATTGTTTTGTTTGGGTTTAGTTTGAGATTGGCATAAAGGATTTCTTCATTGTTGTGGTGAGGGGCAAATGAGTTTAGGAGTTGAATATTGAGGTGGTGGTTAAATATCAGTGCTACACCACCTCCGTTTTTGGACAGTCTGTCTATGCGAAGGATGTTGTATTCAGGTGGAAGTATTTCCTCACTTTTTTGATGTGAGGTTTGAGCCAGGTTTCAGTTAGGAAGAGAATATCTGGGGAATATATGCATATGCTGGCATATGTAGTATTTGGATTTTATTGTATATGCTTCTGATGTTTAGGGACATAAGTAGGTCTGTTGTTTTCTTGTTGGCTAGAAGTTGAGTTGTGGGGGGTTGCTTGGACTAGGGTTTGTGGTTGGGTTGGATTTGGGAGGACCAGGGTTTGCATGGATGTCTCCAGTGAGGGCTAGTTTATAGAGGGTGTTTAGGATACATTTTATATACATAGTAAATTGCTTATGGTATCTTAGGGATATTTTATTTTATTTTGCTTTAAGCCAACTTCTCTTTCTCC
This sequence comes from Protopterus annectens, assembly GCF_019279795.1. NCBI lineage: Eukaryota > Metazoa > Chordata > Ceratodontiformes > Protopteridae > Protopterus > Protopterus annectens. Next base: position 1,199,369,172 of record NC_056735.1, read on the forward strand.
TTGCGTATTCCTTGTTCATTTGGAAATGTAACTTGTATTTTTCTGTTTCTTTATATGTTGATGGGCCATGCATTTGACTGGTCACTCTTTTTTTGTGAAATCATTAAAATAGCAAATAAGCTGGGAATGTCATTTCTGGTTGCCAAGAGATTTATTGTAGTCAGCAACACTGTTAATTGGAAAATGTAAATAACTATCCATAAATGCTTGTGGGTTATGCAACACTGTAAAGGGCTCCAGGCCTGGATTAAACAGTCAGCAGCAGACTTTAGGCCATGCTAGGCTTGGGAAGTAGTTTTCAGGTACTCACAGCAACCTTGTGCCCTAACTTTCTGTGCAAAACTACCTGCACTGCCTTTATCCCCTGTTTGCGTACATAGACCACACAAGTGCCACTGTCTGTGCTTTAGTGATTAATGTTCGAAAAAACCTTCACTGTATATCCTATCACTAGTTTGTGTCAAACATAAAAGCTGTCACTGTCACATATCTTTTCCCTGGAAAACCAGTGATGCAGTCTAGAAACTTGTTCTAGCAGATCTAAGTAGATGACTGCAGTGAACATTTGAAGTGCCTTTTGAAATTCAAAAGGCAGTAACAGCAAACATAGAGGAATGAAAGTGCAAGTGTGTATGTGGAACATGTTTTGCAAAGTCTGGGACTTTGGTAAGTCTGTGTATTCCCCTTACTCAGAGGTGTAGCATTCTGAGAGTTAGTATATACATATGTATAAATAGCAAGGGTATGAGGATGCAGCCATACAATGGGGGTGAAGAGAAGTGAAGCCTCCCTGCAACAATACTTTAAACTGTTAAAACAGTGAGTTTCAGAATTCACTGTTTGAATTGCCGCTTATTTTCTCGAGTTGGGACTTGGACAAGTCCGGTCTTGTACTTCTGATAGTATTAGACACAAGGTCCCTGGCATCTCTGAAAATACTGCAGTCTATTTTTACTTGATGTTGTCTCAATGACATAACCCTTTGGCACGAAAACACAAACTTTAACGTTCTCTCTCAGAATATGAAATGTGGTCAACTCCTTTACACAGCAACTAGCTTGAGAATTAATTAAACCCTGGACATTTTTGAGCACTCTTGTTCTCAGATTTCATCAGAAACCCTTGAATGCTTTATTTAATTTTAGTACGTGTTGAATAGGTTGAAAAATAATTTATTGGCCTGAATGTATAGGATAAATAAGGATTTAATAAGTAGAAAGTCCTGAATATTTGGAAGGTCATGGTGTTGAAGAACTGGTACAGTAAAATCTGTTAACCGACACCCATGGGGATTGATGCATGCCGGATAACTGTAGATGTTCTTCATCTCACATTGCTGCAGTCCTTACACTTGGGTAGTCCGCTGTCCTCGGTCGGCCCGAATATCAAAGTATAAGGCTGACGTCGGTCAAGGCGCATTAGACTGACATCAGGACGTCAGGGTACAAATGCGCATGACCGACGTCATATCCTCAGTCTTTTTTGCCGCATGGTCCGATGCAGAAGCAGCGTTGCAAGTGCCGTTCGGCGTTCTGAAATTTTTTGAATTCGGAGTTTCAGACCGAGTCAAAGTTGGCTAAGTACCCCGTTGGGGAATATTTTGGTTTTTTCTTGCCTCAGTGGTTTACCGGATGTCAGAAAAAGTGAATAACTGTATTTCTTGTGGGAAACAGATACCGCATAGGGATTATCATACTTTGTGTATTCCTTGTTTAGGGCCTGAGCACGACATTGTGGGGTGTCGCTTTTGTGCTAGATTCAATAAGCGCACTATTAAGAGAAGGTTAGATTGTGCCAGGTTAGTCTTCGGGAAGCGGTGCAATTATAATATGCCGTCGGATGCTCCGACGTTCGCTTCTTCGAAGAAGCGCAAGGACAAAGCAGCTAAGCCTAGGCAAGAAGAGCCGTCTGTACCGGACGCCAGTTCTTTAAAAGTGTCGGTGGAGCCGGGGGTTCCGCCGGAGGTTTCTCTGGAGTCCCAGGGGGAGACTTTGTTATTGCAGGATGTGGCCTCTCAGGAGGCAGGTCAGGCTGAAGGGGCTTCTCAGGTTACTGTACTCCCCTCCCTTCCTAGGGTGGTTAGGCCCTCTCCTTCTGTTTCCAAGGCTTCTCCCAGAGGCAGGCCAGGTTTAGCTTCAGTTGGTGTCACCCCTAGTTCTTCAGGATCTGTGCCCAAGAAGCATATGCTTAAAATGGCAGAAGATTTGATTACTTTGATTAGAGGTTCTTTGCCCCCCCCTGATAAGAGACCTAGGGTGGAACCTGAGTTGGGGAGTTTGGAGCAGGCTTCGGATGTTTCAGAGTCTTCGGCTGAAGACTTGCAGGAGTATTCTCCTTATTCTGATTCTGATGTGGATGATTCTACTCCTTCTGCTTCTCCTCCTGAGGATTTTTCTTTTTCAGAGACTCTTCATTCCATGAGGGAGCATTTTAAGTGGGAAGGTCAGGACTTCTCTGATTCCAGGAAAAGGCTTAGGGAATTTTGTTTTACCCCAGCATAGGCCTTTGGCTATACCTCCTGTTCTGGATGTTGTGGAAGATGTGTTTGCAGAGGCTTCTCTTAATCCTGATTCTTTGCCTCCTGCTCCTGTTAAACTGGATAGGTATTACAGGGTGCCTGAAGCTCATAAGTATCTTTTTAAGAGTCCTAGGGCGGACCCAGAAACTGTTAGTCAGGGGCCTAAGGGTGTTAAGGCTTATGTTGTTAAAAATCCGGTTCCTCCAGATAAAGAGGCCAGGGCTTTGGATAGATGGGGAAAGAAAGTCTATACTTCTTCCACCCTAGCTATGAGGGCTTTGGATTGCCAGTTTCACATGCTGAAATACCAAAACTATCTACTTTCTCAATTGAAGTCTAAGGTAGATGCTCTGGCGGAAGGTATTGAGTGTAAAGAGTTACAAGATTTAGTGCATGTTTCTGAACAGGTGGGTAAGCATTCTTTGCAATGTGGTTTTGATGCTGTACAGGCCTCGTCTAGGGTGGCTGCCACTGGGTCAGTTCTTTGCAGGCACGCCTGGCTGAGGGATCAGAATTTATCTGACCATGTTAAGACAAGGATTTTAGATGCTCCTTTACAATCTGATGTGTTTGGTTCACCTGTTGAGGCAGTCTTAAAGAAAATGGAAGACAAGGCTAAGTCTATGCAGACTGTTAAAGATTTTTTGCAGGTTCAGCCTCCGAAGTTTAGTAGAAATTGGCCTACCAAGGGGTGGACGTATCCTTCTTATGATTCCCAGTCTAGGGGTAGAGCTAGACGTGGTAGGGGCAGAGCTCAGGGCTCTTTCAGGCCTAGAACAGGGAGTTCACCTGCACAGTCTTCGGGTGAGGGCAGGGGTCAGTCCTTTCGTAAACAGACCCAATGACCTACCTTTTCAGCTGCCAGAGCCTTCTCGTCTGGCAGCACCTTTGGGAGGAAGGTTGGCACTTTTCAAGGAAAATTGGAGTTTAATTACCCAAGACAGATGGGTACTGGATATCATACACCAAGGTTACAGGTTTTATTTCCATACCTTGCCTCCTTTCAAAGGCATGCCAGACGTTCCTCCTCAGCAAAGAATAGAGGCTCACAAACAAATTTCTCTGTTACTTCAAATAGGGGCCATACAGCCGGTCCCTATGCCAGAAGTGGGCCTAGGATTTTATTCTCGCCTGTTCCTAGTACCAAAGAAGGGGAACACGTGGAGACCAATTTTGGATTTATCTATCCACAACACTTATCTGGACATTCCCAAGTTCAAAATGTTGACGTTGCAACAGCTTTTACCTCTGCTGGGCAAAGATCATTGGATGGTTACTTTGGATCTCAAAGAGGCTTATCTTCATGTTCCTATCAGACTGAGTTGCAGGAAGTATCTGCGTTTTCGGGCTGGGACTTCTCATTATCAGTTCTCTGCATTGCCCTTTGGCTTATCTACTGCGCCCAGAGTGTTCACGAAAGTTCTGGCTCCAGTGATAGCTTTCTTCAGGCTAAAAGGAATACAGATCTATCCTTATTTGGACGATTGCCTGATTCTGGCTCAAGGAAGGGACGAGCTTCTTCATCATTTGGAATATGTGATAGCAGTGCTAAGATGCCTGGGGTATTCTGTGAGCGAAATAAAGTCCAGTCTAGTACCCTCTCAGGACATGTGCTTTCTGGGTGTAAGACTGAATACAGCATCCCAGATGGCCTTTTGACCCCGGACAAACAAAATAATCTTTCCCTTTACTTTCATCAATTGTCTCATCAGTCCAGGCTGACTGCAAGGACAGTCCTTCAAGCCTTGGGGTTCATGGCATCTTGTATTCTGGTGCTTCCCAATGCCAAACTGCATATGAGGAAGCTACAATGGTATCTCAAAACGTATGGACACAGCACTGCCAGGATCTGGACACTGTCATTCAAATAATACCTTGCATTCAAAAGGAATTTTTGTGGTGGGCTCAGGAATGTCACCTAAACAGGGACTCTCTGTGACCCGGCCAGAGGCGAGTCAGATTCTAACGACAGATGCCTCAGACAAAGCTTGGGGAGCTCATCTAAATGGAAAGTGGATACAAGACAAGTGGCCTGCCAGACTACAACATCTACATATCAACTTGAAGGAGATGTTAGCAGTCCAGTTTGCATTAATAGCTTTCAAGGATTTACTTCTTCCAGGGCAGGTGTTGATTCTAACAGACAACACAACTGTCATGTGGTACATCAACAAGCAAGGGGAACACATTCTTATCCTCTGTGCAGGCAAGCAATGATTTTGTGGGAGACTGCTCTCAGTTTACAGCTAAATCTTCAGGCAAGGTTTCTGCCGGAGCACAGAACTCCTTAGCAGATGTGTTGAGCAGGCGAATTATGGATCCCCACAGTGGAAATTGGATCCTCATGTATTTCAGAAATTGACAGTGTCATGGGGAACTCCAGACATAGATCTGTTTGCTTCTCCACTAAACCACCAGCTGCCAAAGTTTTGCACGAAAAGGTTTCATCCCACAGCTTGGAAAGTGGATGCTCTTTCTTTCAATTGGAGCAATCTTCATGTGTATGCCTTTCCGCCTCTGCCTCTCCTCCCAAAGGTACTTCTAAAGGTCAGACAGGACAAGCCAAAGATGATTTTAATAGCTCCAGATTGGCCTCGACAGCACTGGTACCCATTACTGAGAAGTCTGGCAGGAGCCTCCATGGCCTTTGCCTTGATTCCACACCTGTTGTCTCAGGAGGACAATCATTTACTCAATGTCAAGCTTCACTCTCTTCACCTAACAGCCTGGCATATTCTGTTTTGAACCATAGAGGGTCTCAACTTCCACAGCAAGTTTTGAATGTTATTTTGGAAGCTAGAAGGCCTAGTACAAGGAAAGTGTACAGATAAATGGAAGAGATTTTTATTTTGGAGTGCAGCAAAGGATTTTGATGTTTCTGAGCCTAATTTAAGTGTGGCTCTTCAATATCTTACTGAGTTACTGGACAAAGGTTTGTCCTTCTCTTCTATTAAGGTTCATGCTGCAGCAATTTGGCTCACTATGATTGTGACCCACCATTGTTTTCTCATCCTTTGTTCAAGCAATTTCTTAGAGGGCAAAGAATATAAGACCCCACGTAGAGCTCCTACCCTGCTTGGGATCTCAATTTTGTGTTGGAGAAACTCACTCTACAACCTTTTGAGCCTGCAGCTACTACCGAGTTGAAATATTTATCATGGAAGACTGCTTTTTGTTGGCCATTACCTCTGCAAGAAGGGTTTCTGAATTGCAGGCCCTTATGGCGGTTGAGCCTTTCTTAATTTTCCATAAGGATAGGGTATCTTTCGTACTAATCCTTCCTTTATGCCTAAAGTGGTTTCTAGTGTGGCTTTAAACCAAACTATTCATTTGCCTACTTTTTATGCAAATCCCCAAAATAAAGGGAAAAGATTTTGCACACTTTAGATGTACACAGGCAGTTGCGATATTATTTGAGCAGAACTAAAGGGTTCAGGCAGTCTCAGCAGTTATTTGTTTCTTTTGCTTTGAGTTCTCAGGGCAAGCCTGTGTCAAAACAAACTATTTCTAAGTGGATTGGGTTTTGCATTGCTTTCTGTTATTCCCATCATGGCAAGGAGATTCCAGCTGGGATTAGGCCTCATTCCACTAGGGCTACTGCCACTTGACAGCTTTTTAAGGGGTGGCAACTAAAGATATTTTGGAGGCAGCTACTTGGAGTTCAGTGCATACTTTCTCTAAGCATTATCACCTTCCACTTTACTCTAAATCTAGGGCTGGTTTTGCCACTGCTATTTTACAGGGCATTTTGGCAGCTCCTGCTTCTTTATAGTTTTGCCATCCTCCCTTACCTCTGCTTTGGGATTCTACCCAAGTGTAAGGACTGCAGCAATGTGAGATGAAGAACATAGTACAGTTTTGTACCTACCATAAATGTAGATGTTCGAAGATCCACATTGCTGCAGTCCAATTTACCCTCCCTCCTTCCGCTCTGTAGTTAGAGGCGGTTGTGTGGGTTGGGTTGTAAATTTTGTGTATATTGTATATATTGTACATATTATTAGTGCAAGGGTGGTTGGTTGGTTGTTTGCTGTCTTTTGGTTTTGACCTTCTTTTTAGGGTCTTCTGACATCTGGGGCAAGGAAAGACTGAGGATATGACGTCGGTCATGCGCATTTGTACCCTGACGTCCTGATGTCAGTCTAATGCGCCTTGACCGACGTCAGCCTTATACTTTGATATTCGGGCCGACCGAGGACAGCGGACTACCCAAGTGTAAGGACTGCAGCAATGTGGATCTTCGAACATCTACATTTATGGTAGGTACAAAACTGTACTTTTCTGGTTGCTTGAGAGTTACTATTAAAAAATGGGCCTGACTAATACTGTACCCTGTACTGTTTGTTTGGTTTGACTTGTTCTTAGGTTGGGGAGAGAGGGAATTTATTCCTGTCTTCCTTATTAAAACTCTAAAACATATGGTTCTGCAAATCTGCAGTGGGAAAACAAAATGCAACACATGAAAATTGTACTGTATAACTTCAATAGTTTTGATGGTTGCTTGAGTTCCAGTTAACTGAGAGTTTACTGTGTATCCTTAAGGGTTCATTTGCATATATCCCATGGGCCTCCACTGCAGGAGGTTTAAGGTATTACACAGTGAAGACTTTAGCTTGGCTGGGCCTTTCTTGCAGTTGTATGCGAGTGTATACATATAGTCATTTTGGCTGAATAATAGTTAGTGGATTCACGAAAGACTCAGACTCTTTACATAGAATCACATTTCACTGAAAAACTTTTACAACAATCATACCTTAAAAACTTTTTTTTTTTTTGCAGAGGAGAAGCCCCCCCCCCTCGTCCCCAAGTCATACAGTAGTGAAGAAAAGTGGGGGAAAAGCAGTGATTCACTGCTGATGCAGAAATATGTTTCACAAAAAAACTTAATCAGAACAAACATACCATAAAAATATATTTTGCCGGGGGTTCTGCTCCCCTCCATGATGGGAGCTTTGCCAATGAAGCCCCATTAACTTGAATGTACTAACTGTTGTTGCTGAACAGTTGAGAAAAGATACAAAACACAAACTGTGACTCTCTGCTTCTTTCCTTTATAATTTTCAGTCGGTTACATACCTCTCAACCTGGAAACATCAAAAATCTGGACAAGGCCCATGACAAATAGGTAAAAATCTGTACGCTGATTAACATAAAATTAGCATACATAATTATGTAACCCCGCCCATTCCAATGAAATTATGGGATACCGACTTTCAAACACAAACTGAAGAACAGACAACCAAAATATGGCACTACAGCCCCCCTGCAGCCATTCCAGTGTCCCATTACCTGCCTATTTCATCCCATTTACCATAAACACTAATGTGCATTTGAATTTTATTTTTACATTTTATAGCACAATGCACAAACACTAATAGATATCTGCTAAACAAAGCGATACTGTCTCACAATGAAAATAAACATAGCATAGCATTAAAACTTCTCTGCTCTTGAAACTCACATTCATTGAAACAGCATTGAAAACCATAACATATCCAAAGAAAATGCATCTGGCCAGTGGTGGATAAAGATTACCTTTGGGCTGTTTTCAAATCATAGGCCCCTTGTACACAAAACAAGAAACATACATGGGTTCTTTGATACACCTTCCGGACTTTATTAAATTATATTCCTTGTATAATACAGCACACTTGTTAGACTTAGAGCGCATTTTAAATTTATTGTTTGAACACTTTTCCAGTAGGCAATGAAACAAAATGAACCAATGAAAAAACTGCCCAATTCAGAACATTTCCATCATAAAAGTCTACTTCCACACACATTTTTTTCTTATAATGCAGCACAAAATATAATCATTCTGATTTTCTGTTCCTGAATTTGGATTAATATTTTTTGCTCTTTCCACTGAGACACAAATGCCCTTGTACTTGATATTTGCTCACTTCTGTTTTATCTGTACAACATAGTACAATATCAGCAATGCATCTACAGACTGTGGGAGTAGAACCCACGGTCGTCCGCATCAAAAGCAAGCATTTAACCTGTTATGCTATTAACAATGCAAGCAGACACAGCATAAGCCACACTAAACTTTTCTTCCCCTGAAGCTCTCAGCTCCTTGTAAAATCCACTCAGCACACAACTGTCTCTCTCAACTTTGCAGCCAAAGAAATCCAAATTTTATTTTGGGGGGGGGGGGGGTAAAAGCCCAAAAACCAGGGACACATTTTAAACCTTGCTTATATAATTTTGGAAAGCTGCTTGAATAAAATGGTGCGTTACCACCATGCGTTTCACTGCCAGGTCTTAAACCCAGGACCCTATGCACTACAGTCAGAGCAACATACCACTATGCCAAATTTGCAGTTTCCTGAACTTAAATGGCTATCATTTAGTGAATTCAGTTCTCACATCTTACCATAGTTCTCAACCTGTTATCACAAAAAAAAAAACCTGGACAAAGCCAATAATAGGGGAATACATTACAGCCCTGAAAATATAATGGCTGTGATGGTGCAGCAGTTAGCATTGTTGCCTCACAGTAAGAGGCTCTCTGGTTCGATTCTCGGCTGGAGTGCCTTCTGTGTGGAGTTTGCATGTTCTCCCCGTGGTTGTGGGAACTTGAAAAACATGCAGGTAGGTGCGTGCATGCGTGAATGGGTGTGCCTTCTCTGAAGGTTGGGTGTTGAGCTGGCATTGTAAAAATACTCTGCCAATCATAAGTGGACAGGTGATCTGATGTGGCGACCCCTAACTGGGAAACAACATTACAGCCCTAAAAATAGGGACAAATTTCAAATGCTGACCTTATAAACTTAGAAAATTGCTAGAATAAAGGTTTTGTGTTACCATTTATTTTCTGAAGAATATGAAGTCTGAAATTCAAGTGCCTGTCATAAATTCAATGACTTTCCACAAAAAGCCATAAAACCACAGATTTTATGAGGAACAGAACAAATATGAGGCAGAAATCCGGAGTTTCACAAGGGGTGGTGGGTAGAGACTTTAGGCTCTTGCCACTTGAGCCAAAAGATAAAGGTTTGAGCCTGGGTTCCTCCTCTAGCCACCAGGTATATTCACCTGAGGCATTTTACATTCACACAAAAATCAGAGAAAGATGTTAAATATTGCTTTTATGTACTGAGAAAGTTGCTTGAATAACTATTTTGCATTTTATGAAGGATGCGAAGTCTGTCATTATTTAGTGACTGCAATCCATTTTTCAACAATTTGGCAGGAAAAACACAATTTTATTAGGAGAAAACAAATATTTCAGGCAAAATCAGCAGCATTCTGGTAAAATCAAAGACATTTGGGAGGTATACTGTCAAGCATGAGACCAGGAAAGAGAAAATTGGCATGCTACACACACACTTCAGTATTCAGTACGTTTGCACTACCAGTCCCTACCCATCTATGACAACCACCACACTTTGTGCCATTTCTTGTCCACTGTTTCTAACCCTGTTAAATCCTTTAGTCTTGCAAAGAAATTGGAAGGTGGCAGACCGCCTGCCCAGTGGATTTCTCATTAGTTACATTTTCTGTGCACTTTAATATGCACCTAAAGTACACCACAACTAAACACACACACACGCACACACGCCATGC